>NW_007422128.1:0-523 GCF_000475195.1 Diaphorina citri
TCGTCTTCCTCTTCTTCTTCTTCTTCTTCTTCTTCTTCTTCTTCTTCTTCTTCTTCTTCTTCTTCTTCTTCTTCTCCTTTTCTTCTTCTTCGTCGTCTTTTCTTTTCCCCTTATTCCTTCAATTTTTTTTTTCTTCTTCGATCTCCTTCCTTTCCTCTTATTTCTCCTCCTTCTTCTTCATCATCTTCTTCTTCTTCTTCTTCTTCTTCTTCTTCTTCTTCTTCTTCTTCTTCTTCTTCTTCTTCACTTGGTTCTGTGGGTATAAGCTGATCTGGGCCACCCTGTATTATACCTACATCTTAAAGTACCTATACGTACAGACTTAAAGTACATATACAACATACTTAAAGTACCTAAATATACTTACATACGGAACCTGCATAAAAGTAATGAGAAAATATTGGAATTGGAATAAGACATTTTTCTTTCTTCTTCTTCCTCTTCTTCGTCTTCCTCTTCTTCTTCTTCTTCTTCTTCTTCTTCTTCTTCTTCTTCTTCTTCTTCTTCTTCTTCTTCTTCTCCT
>NW_007422129.1:0-523 GCF_000475195.1 Diaphorina citri
TTATGTAGGTACATAGGTACTGATTTTCTCTAATCACTACGGGCTAAAAAATTCCCGGAGGGACGGACCCTGCTTGTTCTGTTTCAGGAATCTTCTACTTAGTGTTCACGAATCATGACGTCATTGCCAGCAACATTGACATTCAATCCTACTTAAGTGATAGTTGAGTACGAAGGTAAGTCTTGATAATTGAGACATTGACTAAGTCCTACTTATCGAACTCCTTGTTGTTATAATGCTCTTCATGTTGTTCCGCTAATTGTTGTTAATGTTGTTCTGCTAATGAGGAAGGGTTAAGGTTATACTCATGGAATGTTCTTTTTTATCTGTATTTAATAAAGTGCTCGAATCCGTTCCTCAATGAATGACCATCAGCTAGGATAGGGGTGATCTTTGCAATCGCGCTTGAAACTTGGAATTTGTTCTGTCCTGAAACTTCTCAAGTTTGTCCGAGTTGGGATAAGCAGAACATTGAAGATGATCCGTTTTCTATTGAAGGCATTTGAAAGTCAGAGTGGTTCAT
>NW_007422130.1:0-523 GCF_000475195.1 Diaphorina citri
GAGGAAGGAAATCCAGAACTATTGTACCTTTGAAATCTTCTCGGATGGAAGGAGGTGATGGGGGAGCTTCCAATGCATACAGGGTGATCGAAGATTGGCTGCAATCGGGGTAATTTGATGTCGATTGACTGTAGTGTAGAAGTACCTTTATACACATTTTTTCTTGGCAGAATAATACCCGGTCTCTTCTTGATCCCTTGTGTGCCGCGTCCATTTTAGTTTAGGACTATTGCTCTGCCTTTACATGGTTAATCGGTTTCCTCCATTTCAAACACTCCTGATCCTCTTGCAAAGCTCAGGAGTGGTTTGATTGGGTTCGAGTGTATGGTTACTAACTCTTCTCCTAGGCATGGTTAATCGGTTTCCTCCATTTCAAACACTTCTGATCCTCTTGCAAAGCTGAGGAGTGGTTTGATTGGGTTCGAGTGTATGGTTACTAACTCTTCTCCTAGGTGTCCTAGGGTACATTCACTGGGAATAGTGTTAGCATTAACGACACGATGGTGACAGAGGGAACACTAAA
>NW_007422131.1:0-523 GCF_000475195.1 Diaphorina citri
AATTACATTGTGACTTTCATCTAATTGTTAATCTTCTTTTATAACAAATCATTTTAAGTTTACTTGCTAGCACACTCTCGACGTTGCTTAACTTCCATGGACCAAAAGTACTAAGATTTTTTTGAATTTCGCGGTCCGCGGTCGTTTTGAGTGATTTAGTATAATGGAGCAGTTGCAAATGGGTAAAAATTATAAATAAATGGTCGATTCCTATGTAAAAAGTTGGGAAAAATCCAAATCTGAGGTCAAAACTCCGAAAATATAACCGTAAACGATCGAAAATTCAATTTTTATAATGAAAAAGTTCAAAGATTTGTGACGTCAGACTTAACGCAGTTGCTATTTTTGTCCGCTAGGTAGTCGCCACTATGCAAGCACGCTAGTGGAGGAGCAGAAAGAACTGCGCAGAAACGTATGCGCACAAACACATTAATGCGTTGCCTGCAAGGTGCGCAGAAACGTATGCGCACAAACACATTAATGCGTTGCCTGCAAGGGAGCTTTGCTCAGGACATTTGATGTG
>NW_007422132.1:0-523 GCF_000475195.1 Diaphorina citri
AGAGAGAGGTGAGCTCACAAATGCGAACAACAGACAGAGATGACATCGTTTTAGAGGTTTCCTGTGTGCATACTAATTTATCAAGAGTTTCTCCTCTATTCATTGACACAGCGGAGAATAGAAACAGAGTCAATAGAGAATAGAAATAGAACTGTAGAGTTTTGTGTGTCTTGTACTCCTCCACAAATACTGTGACAGTACTCCGATTTATTCTTGATTCTGTCACTGCTAGTCGTCACTTAGCTGAAGAAGAACAAGAAGAAGCAAAAGTAAAAGAAGCTGAGAAAGAAGATCTTGCTGGCCTAGCAGTTAGAGTACAGATATTAGGAGCTAGGAATTATAGTGTTCAATTCTAGGAGCAATGTCTATTGTGTAAACGTAAGTGACAAAGCAAAAAATAGACCGATGACCTCATCCTTGTAGTACACATCGGAGTTGGTGTAGAAGTGGACTGAAAATATTCAACTCCTTACGTTGAGATCAGATTTTTTAAACTTGAGTAGGTATTCTTCCATTCCCGAAT
>NW_007422133.1:0-523 GCF_000475195.1 Diaphorina citri
GTCTTCATCCCAAATCGTTTTCCGGAGAACCCTTTTGAAAAATGGAAAATCTCAATTTCCAGACAAACTGTTACAAAAATTTTACCGGCCAGCCCGGTTTTAAATAGCTCTCACTGAGCAGAACAAACCTGTTAAAACCGATTGTCTTTATGCCATGCCGTTTTCCGGAAAACTCCGGAAAACCCTTTGAAAAAATGGAAAATCTCAATTTCCAGACAAACCGTTACAAAATTTTTACCGGCCAGCCCAGTTTTCAATAGCTCTCAATGAGCAGAACAAATCTGTGAAAACCGTTTGTCTTTATGCCATGCCGTTTTCCGGAAAACCCTTTTAAAAAATGGAAAATCTCAATTTCCAGACAAACTGTTGCAAAATTTTACCGGCCAGCCCGGTTTTAAATAGCTCTCAATGAGCAGAACAAACCTATTAAAACCGTTTGTCTTTGTCCCAAACCGTTTTCCGAAAAACTCCGGAAAACCCTTTTGAAAAATGGAAAATCTCAATTTCCAGACAAACCGTTGCA
>NW_007422134.1:0-523 GCF_000475195.1 Diaphorina citri
CACAAAGCTGAATGGGGTAAGTTTAGACAAGAAATCAAACTAGACTGTGTAACTAATCCAGAAATAGCTGAAGATATTAATCAACATACAAGAAATTTAGTTAGTGAATTTTTAAACGCAGCAAACTCATCCATACCGCAATCAACAGGTAAAATCCCTCCATTAAATGTACCATGGTGGAATAAAAACTGCAAAACAGTAATTAAAAACAAGAAAAAATCCTTCAAACAATTCAAACGAGCACCTACCATTGAGAATTGGATTGCATACAAGAAAAACAAAGCATTGGCAAGACGAACAATTAAAAATGAAAAGAAAAAGTCTTGGGAAAGGTTTACCAGCTCCATAAATCAAAAAACGCCCATAGGTATTGTATGGGAAAGAGTGAAAAAAATCCAAGGCAGCTGGGAAGAAAATCAAAATATTAAATCCATGCAAATAAACCAAAATGTAATAACAGACAAAAAACAAATAGCTGAGCACATTGCAAAGCATTTATATGATGTAATAAACAATGCATCTA
>NW_007422135.1:0-523 GCF_000475195.1 Diaphorina citri
CCATACAGGCGCCCGTCACACAGGCGGAACTCACTCAGGTATGTAGAGGTGGTGGGAAAAAATTAATTGCTCATCCTTGAAGGAATTCAGCTAAAAATATGCATTTTAGCTAAAAATACGCATTTCTTGTAGAATAGAGTACCATGTTTATCCTGCCAAGTTAGACTGAAAAGACCCTTTACTCCCGCAGTCTGAACAAGTTGTTATATATTTCATAAATAGGTAATGTTTACAATTTTATTTTACCCAATAGAGTTAACCCTTATTTAGGTTATAAAAAAGAGAAAAATACGAAATATCAATAAAATAAAAACTTTAGTTGTTATCTTCAACTCCCAACCCTTAATTTTTTAGGGTTGAGAAGACACCATCTTGGATTTCCAATGGTTCATGTAGAAGCGCTACAACGCCAGCAAACTATAATCTACATTTTTGTGTTTGTGTGTTTCCAGTTGGTAGCATCATCAGGAACCGTCATGGCATCCGGTCTGCAGAGCCATCAGGTCGAAGAAATCAAGTACAT
>NW_007422136.1:0-267 GCF_000475195.1 Diaphorina citri
CCCATTTCCCGATTTTGAAAATTTGGACCGATTGCAATACTTTCTCATTACCTTGTATAGGTTCCCTATACGTAAAGGCAATAGAAAGTAAAAATATTTTATGGATAGCCATAGTTACTTTTTTCATAATTTTATAGTTTATACCTAGTTGGAAAAAAAAATAATAATAATAATAATAAATAAAAATACATATGAAAAATGATTTTCATGTAGGTACCTACATTATCATGATGTATTTCACTCGGAAAAGATCAGAACTTACCTAAA
>NW_007422137.1:0-523 GCF_000475195.1 Diaphorina citri
TCCGAGAACGAACATTATCCCGTCAGGATAAAATCCGCCCCGGGCGGGAATCGAACCCGCGGCCTAGCGCTTACAAGGAAGACGCACTGAATTATATGAAGACTTTAGCAAATTTTTATCTCTTTGAGTTTATGCCAGTTACCTACTCCAGATGGTTTCAAGCTAATCCAAAGGGTTCTCGCTCATAGAGTGCACAAATTATTTCTACCTAGTAAAATGGCCAACATATAAATTCTATATAAATAGCCAACATACGTATAAATCCTATTGTTATTATCAACAATATAGGGGTAACAATGTTATCATAAATGTTACAGCCTCAGCCTGGAATTTCGAAACAATGGTAATTGAAAAATAGGCATGGTAACAAATAGGAGAGTACCCAGGGGAAAAGGGAATGGAGGAGAGAGAGAGAGAGAAACGAGAATGAAAGAGAGAAGGAAGAAGTAGGTATGAGAGAGTGAGAGAGAAAGGGGATGAGAGAAGGAAGGTATATGAGGGAAACAGAGAAGGGAAGAGTATG
>NW_007422138.1:0-523 GCF_000475195.1 Diaphorina citri
TTTGAGTGTTCTTTTACCCTAACTTTTACAATACCTCTAACCGTTCAGTCGATATAGCTGAAAACCGCCAAAAAACGGTAGACAACCGCCAAAAAGCGGTCAAAATACCGCCAACCGCAGCACCTATCTCAATCAAGTTTCATGTCGCATCCTTGTCACATTTCACAGCTACAGTGTCTGTTTCCATGTATGTATGTCTGTGTAATGTAATGTATGATATGTATATGTGGTGTAATGTGTGTGAAATATACCCGGAAATACGGGGTGCACTCACTTACATCAGTCTATTAAATTATACATAGGTAGTTATCTACTAGTGGTTGACCCGTCCTTTGTACGGGACCACCACACACATGCACCACACCCATCACACACCACACACCCATCACACACACACACGTTCGCGTTACGCGCTCCCTGACATGTCCCACTGTGCAGCATAATAGGCATAACTTTGAACCGCCGCCATTTTGAATCGGGATGGAATGTGACCATTTTAAGTAGACTGTGTCACCCCCAGTAC
>NW_007422139.1:0-523 GCF_000475195.1 Diaphorina citri
CAAAGAAATCCACGAGATAGATCTTCTCTCGAAGCAGGTCAGGTCATCATGCTCTTGTGATCTTCTTAGTATCATTACCAGACACACATCACGCTGTGTGGAGGAGAAGGGGGAAGAGGAGGAGATGGTGAGTTAGAGTAGGAGAATGAAGAAGCGGAGGTGGAGAAAGGAAAAAAGAGGATCTGGGAGTAGGAAGGAAGGAAGTTGGATAAGCAGATGAAGAGATCCAAAAAAAATGGGGTGAGAAGACGAGAACTGGAGGAGAAAGAGGAAGAGGACTGGAGGAGAAAGAAGAAGAAGAAGAGGAAGAAGAATAAGAAGGAGAATGAGGAGATGGTGAGTTAGAGTATGAGAAGGAGGAAGAGGAGGCGGCGGAGAAAAGAGAAAAGGAGGATGTGGAGTATTTTTGGATAAGCAGATGAGGAGACCCAAGGGAAATAGAGGGAGAAAGAAAAGAAGGATGAGGAGAAGTAGTAGAAGGTAAAGAAGAAGAGGAGGAGGAGGAGGAAGAAGAAGGAGAAGA
>NW_007422140.1:0-523 GCF_000475195.1 Diaphorina citri
ACTTAAAAGAAATGTATGAGATTATGAGAGCACATAAACATGCATAGCTTGCACAAGGATTAAATGAAAATATGGATTAACCTGACGAGATTATGAAGAACTAGCTCTGACTGGGGGATTTGATGAAGGAAGCAAAAAGACATGGAAAAAAAGAAGAAAAAAAAAAACACCATGTTTATTTTAAACTCATTATAAAACATGAAGAATAAGGAAAAGAGGAGTGACAGACATTACTCTGTCATTTCTGGCAAACTTGACATTATGAAGGAGGAGAAAGATTTTTTGAAAAGATCCTTTCTTTGCTTCTGTTAACCCATTAAGAACATGACTGATAATTTCTTCCATTAACCTTTGCATTAATCTTGTCTGCAGTGATCTATTGAAATCCCTCCCATTAAGTCCCTTTATCTCCTCGTGTAAGATAAACCCTCCAATGATCCAACTAATCCAATTAACCCTTTGGTAACTTTGTTTACACTTATACACAGATAAACCAGATTATCAACTCACACGTAGGAATGGT
>NW_007422141.1:0-523 GCF_000475195.1 Diaphorina citri
GGTAATTTTTTACGCTCTTTTCGAAAATCGCATTAGTTTGAACAGTTACCTATTGCTTTGTGCTTTTTTTAAGAACTTCCTCCCATTTCGTGATATTTTTCGATTTTGGCCACTCACTTTTTTTCTGAATAAATATTCGCTTCCTACTGTAGTGTGCGTTCAAATCAACTTGTACAGACTTTACCTTTTCCATTGCTCAATGAAGTTGGAATTCATGTCTCAACTTCGTTCTGTTCCTTGAGATATGAACGAACCCCCCGGGGGTGGTGCGGTGCCACCCCCATCGTGTGTCGCGGCTAGCGATACGCGAGCAGCTGGTCAGGAGAATTCCAATATTCCTGTGAATGATGTTGAGTGTTCGCGAGACGACAGGAAGGTATTATACGACACGGAGCTGTCGTATGAAGCGTTCAAAGTTGTTGTTCAGCTGAATAGATCGAGTGCCTTGAAATTTCTGAGCAAGTATAAGGTCGGCAAGACTTTGGCTCAGTTTGCAAGCTATCCGAATCTGATCGTTGAGTTA
>NW_007422142.1:0-523 GCF_000475195.1 Diaphorina citri
TCGTTCGGTAACTCTATGTCAGAGCAGTTCGTTAAGTAAATTTTAATTGTTTCTCTCTGCTGCTGCCCATAATCCATAGTAGATATATTGTACGAGCATTATAAGTAGTTAGTTATTTTGAATGCACTTTTTTCACTCCAAATTTTACTCGTAACTCTTAAATCCACGCAAGAGACCAGAAACGCCCATTAGAATACTAATCTACGGATCAAGGCCCTGATTTAAATATAGCTTCTCTTCTAAGGATTAGCGCTGCTATACTAATTCTAAACAAAGATAAACTTTTGGATAAAAATGACAGAAAAGCAAGCTTTCCTGAAGCAAATTTGTACTTCACTTTTCGCAGTATATTTTGACGTCACAGTGACTAACGCTGCTGTGGGTATATACCTTCTACATTACATATTTATTTACTATTAACTGTCATCGTAGTTCAGACATACTGTACCAAATATATAATAATAAATATTGGTGAGTGACTCAGTTCAGATTTAGTAGAATACAGATTCCATTATAGAGTGTT
>NW_007422143.1:0-523 GCF_000475195.1 Diaphorina citri
GCGAATACCGCGAACAACCGCAGATACCGCGAGCCAACCGCGAATACCACGAGCAAACCAGTTTTTTTTTTGCGAATACAGAAGAATCGATGAGGACCTTCCACTTATGAAAATGAAGGGGAAATGAGTAAATTAAGTCNGAATAGGTGAGTTATCATAGAAGAATCGATGAGGACCTTCCACTTATGAAAATGAAGGGGAAATGAGTAAATTAAGTCCAAGCTTCAAACCTATGATCAAAATGTAGGAGAATCCTCCCCTCGACCCCCTACATTTCCCCTGACCCCCTACATGGCTTTTGGTAGTAGGGGGTCAAGGGGAGGTTTCTTCAGACCTAAATTTTTGTCAGAGCTCATTCTCTCTTCTGCTTTCAGACTGGAAGGTTCTCTCTGCTCCCTCTCTCCTCTCTGTGATATCTCCAAATATTTCAACATGATTTTTTTTTTTTTCAACAAGAGTTTCCATTAGAGTATTTAAGATGACCAAGGAGTCTTTCCTATGTAACTTTTCACGAGAAATCAAT
>NW_007422144.1:0-523 GCF_000475195.1 Diaphorina citri
GGGTAATTTCACGGCGCTATTTATATTTAGGAAACGTGCTCTGCACTGCGCCTCGCAGTGTGATTTTGCAAATACAGTTGTTAACCATTTAGATTTTGGCAAGACTCCGCTTGCCGACTTTTACGACTTTCTATTAGTTTTCCCTGTTTTTGTTCTCTTTCACTTTTCAAATCTTTAAAAATAAAAGACCCTTACCTACTGTACAGCTCACACCCAAGACCCGAAAAATAAAGGAAAATTAAAAACTTGGGTACCTACCTACCTATGTAAAACCATGCGGGTAAGTAGGTACTGTAAGTAGGTATCTATACGTCATTAGGAAATAGGAAGCTCAAGGAAGGTAGGTAAGTATACCTACCTATTCAGATAAGTATAGTATTAGGTCCCTTCGGACCCATACCCTAGGTACTGTACAGCGCGAAATGTAAAATGCTAAAGTTCTGTGGAGTAGGTTTTAGACCCTTGCTTGGTTAGAAATGAATAACGCATCATTCTGTCTATTCAATTATGCAATAGGTACATA
>NW_007422145.1:0-523 GCF_000475195.1 Diaphorina citri
GTTTGAGTTCATTCTTGTGTCATCCAAAAATTCCATGTGTTGTGTAGTTAGGTATTTATTTGTGATTTGATTTTTTCTTGGTCTTGTAAACATAATTGTCATCCGTTTGCATCAGATTTTATCCGTTTGCACTAGATTTTGACTATTGGTGGTCAAGTACAGGCCCCAAAACAGATGAAGTGATGAAGATATTCCCCTCGTTTCTGAGATTGATTAACTGGTTATATGAACGCCGTACAATATTATAGACTATGCAATATGCACATCACAAGACGTCTGCCCCAGACTCTTTTCTTATCTTATCAAGTTACCGAACTAACTAGTATGCCCATTATCTGAACGCCTATGTATTTGGAGAAACTAGCTAGGTACAATAAGTGCAATACATAACATAGCTAAACTTGACATTCAGATTCTGTTATAGGAGGATACAATCGATAGTCGTATGACCCACCTAGAAGTACGAGTACAGACATTATTGTCCCTCCTAACGTCCTCCCCCCCCCCCGCCCAGCCCAAACTG
>NW_007422146.1:0-523 GCF_000475195.1 Diaphorina citri
CCCAGCAGTCTCTAAACAAGGTCTCGTGTATTTTATATGTTTTCAGGGGGCATAGTTAGCTCAGTGGTAACACACTTGCTTACCATGCAGAAGGTCCTGGGTTTGAGCCTTTTTATATTCAAATAATGTCGGCGTTTCTTGTCAGCCTTTTCCAGGCAACCCTATTGTATATTAGTGCTTAGTGCTTATTTATATTGCTCGCATAGGACTGAAAAGTCCCTTTACTCCAGCAGTAAGTAGGCTACTACTATTATTGTGGTCAAATTCTCAAATTATATTGAGGATAAAATTCCATACCTCGGCTGGGATTGAACCCACGCCCTCCTGTTTACCAGGCGAGCGCCTTGACCACTACACCACCAATGTACCCACACTTTGCAAGTGAATAACTGTGCCAATAAGCCCTTGAGTAGAATAACTGTGCCAATAAGCTTGTATACAGTCAAGAACAGCCCTATTGTATACACCTATTTTCTTCTTATTTTAGTATTAATGTTGTAATTTCCGACAGGTTTCGAGGGGC
>NW_007422147.1:0-523 GCF_000475195.1 Diaphorina citri
TCATCTAAACAAAGTTGTTGACTATAAGCCAGGTTCAAGTTTAACAACAACAAATTTAATGAAATACGAACGTCTTTTCACCGAATCAACATTAGTTATCACTAGGGATTAAAATCTAGTGTTAGAATTAAGTAATAGGAGAGCTAATAAGTAGAATTAAGTAGAAGGAAGGCAATAAGTACCTACATAATAAGTAGTTTGACTCTAACCACTCTTTTGACGCCTAATTTATTTGAATATACCCAGAGGAAATATCCTCGGAATTATAAAAATACATTATCCTACTATGAGGAGACCCTATTTTGAATGACTTAGTTTTAAAAATAAACACAAATACAACAAATACTTCCCTATTTATGTGTAATCCTCTTAGGGATATCAATATAATGCATTTTAGTGTAATTATTATACCATGCATTTATCCAACCACTTGTTTATATGTACCTAGGGTAAGTGTACCATTTATTCGCCCACCTAAAAAACGTACCATTTATTGGCCCACCTGCCCACATATATTTTTCTA
>NW_007422148.1:0-523 GCF_000475195.1 Diaphorina citri
CAGATGGAGATAGTCCAAAGTTGGCTCGAATATAAATTTCTCCTTATATGTCAATGTAGACACCACGCGAAAGTAAATCAGACGTAAGAGGCGACACATATTATAAGTTTACAGACCGTTAACACTGCACGAAATTTTCTTCGTCATTAATTTTTCTTCGTTAGAAGTTACAATTTTTCCGAATATTTCTTCGTTGGCAATGTGAACACACTTTCATTTGTATACGCCAACGCCTCGCCTCACAAAAAAAAGGACTTTGAATTCTTTCAATAGGGAGTATACCAGTATGAAATTCCCCTTGCTAAAGGAATAGCAAAGGTTGAGTGCGAAGGGCATCCACTCGTAAAATTTGTAACCAAAACCAAATGTCAGCCCAAAACAATCACCCTAGCTAGGAATGTTGGAACACGGGAAAAGGCGAAGAAGAAGCAGTCTATCGCAATTTCGCAATGCAGCAAAACTATTGAATTTGCTCTCAGCGACCAACGTGTGGATATTCAAAGTTATTTTTTGTAAGAATGAT
>NW_007422149.1:0-523 GCF_000475195.1 Diaphorina citri
CAAGGTCTCGCCAGCCTAGTTGGCTTGGTTGGTAGCGCGTCTGCCTTGTAAGCGCTAGGCCGCGTGTTCCCGCGCCCGAGGCGGATTTTAATTGAACGGATAATGTTCGATCTCAGAAAACGGCTGGCTTTCTCCTATCCTGTCTTCCTTCTCTCTTCGATTGCGGGAATACCAACCGTGAGCAACGTTACTTAACTTTAGTGATCCAGGATCCAGGGGACTGGTGTAACGTGCTATCGCCGCTGGCTTTGTAAGAAATCTTGGTGTGCATGAGGCTCTATGGCTCATTACTCAATTGCCACTTGCTAGCTACTTCTCGCTACTAGCAATGGTAAATGAAATATAGCTAGCAATACAATACATACATAAGTACATATAGCTAGAAGTCGTACATACACAAGAAGTACATAGCTTGCAGTATCTAGTACAGGCTTGTCCAACCCGCGGCCCTCGAGCTCATTTTTGCGGCCCGCGAAGGCCCGCCTAAAAAAATGAACGAAAATGAGAAATAACAGTAAATATA
>NW_007422150.1:0-523 GCF_000475195.1 Diaphorina citri
CCGCAGATCGTTGACGTCCGTGGTACCAGAGGCGGAAGTGCTGCAAAGAGGGAGTCAAGAAAAAGTTGGCCACTTTCCTTTTTTTTTTAATTTATTTTTTACCCACCTCCTTCACCCAATTTAAGTGGGGTCAGGAAAAGCCAGCAGCTTGCGGTTCCTCAGCTGGTCACCCATCTGGATACCAACCAGGCGCCAAGTTGCTTAACATCAATGAACCATTGGGGACTGGTTCATTCAACGTGCTATCAACACTGGCTCTTTTAAAAATTCTCTTTCGAGATTTTTGAATAAAATTCACATTTATTTATTTTTACAAATCCAAAGTGTTTAGACCCCAATCCTTCCAACACTGTGAGATAAGTTTATCTTAAGCTATTTCAAGTTCTCCTTGAAATAATCTCATGGACAAGGAAAAAAAGTACCTATTTATTGAAAACAAGGGCTAAGGAACACTTACCTTATTATTAGGATGAGACTCGACCATCTCCTTGGCAAAGTTCAGAGGCACTTTCTCTAGACTCCT
>NW_007422151.1:0-523 GCF_000475195.1 Diaphorina citri
TTAACCAGTGGCGTGTGATATGATTTACACATGGGGAAGCTATAAGCTCATATACAGTATACCGATCTAATAGTGGTCTTAAGAATCCAGGTTGAATAATCACTTGCTATTTTCGGTAAGTGGTAAGGAGGTCTGCCTGGGGGACTTTGAACAGGGAGTACACCAGCTTAGTCTAGCTGGGGTACTTTAAATATGGGAGGATACCGGTCTAATTTCCCTAGCTAAAGAAATAGCAAAAGTTAGATTCGAAGGTGGATGCCCTCGTACAATTTTTGTGGCCAAAACCAAATGTCAGCCCAAAAGCGATCACCCTAGGGCTGATTGAGAGGCTGACGAAAAACGCCGACCCCGTCTGAACACGGGAAAAGGTGAAGAAGAAGAAAAGGACGTAAGTAGGGAGAGGGTAAGAAATAAACCGTAGAGAAGATGCAGGATACACCACTGGTAGTGCAGCATTGAGGTATTTAGAAAGATCAGCGGTGAGTTTGCCATCTCAACGTTGTAAACAAACGAATTGCAGACA
>NW_007422152.1:0-523 GCF_000475195.1 Diaphorina citri
CCTAACTAAAGTGATTGCTTTGGGCTGACATTTGGTTTTGGCTACAAATTTTACGAGTGGACGTCCTTCGCACTCAACTTTTGCTATTTCTTTAGCATGGGGAATGGAGCAGTTGCAAATGGGTAAAAATTATTAATAAAAGGTCGATTCCTATGTAAAAAGTTGTGAAAAATCCAAATCTGAAGTCAAAACTCCGAAAAAGTAAATTTAAAAGGTCAAAAATTCAATTTTTATTTGCCGATCTAATGAAAAAGTTCGAAGAGTAGTGACGTCAGATTTTAAGAAATGATGCGCAGAAACGTATGCGCACAAACACATTAATGTGTTGCCTACGCTCGGGACAGTTGATGTGACGTCATCGCCTACAGGAGCGTATGCCGTGACGTCAGATTTCAAGATTTACCGATATTTTTTAAGTGGATTTATCTCGGGCTCTAGAAGTCGCAGAAGAAAAAGAAAAATTCCCTAGTTCCTCATTTTTTCAGCTCTTTGACTTTGAAACATCACCCAAGTAAGCGCAACT
>NW_007422153.1:0-523 GCF_000475195.1 Diaphorina citri
GTGAGAAAGAGAGAGTGAGAGAGAGAGTGTAAAGGAGTAAGATATTGTGTAGGAAAGAGAAAGACAGAGAGAGAGAGAGAAAGAGAGAGAGAGACACAGAGAGAGAAAAAGAAAGAAAGAGAAGCAAGGTAGAAAGAGAGAGAGAGAGCGAGGAAGGAAGAAAGAGTGAAAATTCTAAAAGCTCTCAGCAAAAAAGATTCTCAGGTGCAACGATGTCTTTAGCTTTTTATGTCGGTAAACACAGCGAAAAATGCGAAAACGGGAGACGAAAGATGCGAAGAAGAAGAAGAGGAAGGAGAAGAAGAAGAAGAAGAAGAAGAAGAAAAGGAGAGGAAAGGTGAAAGAATAAACCCAGATAGGTAATACATTTAGGGGGGAAATCCAAGATAGGTAAAATAGAGGGAAAAAGTAAGGTGACAGAAAGAGACAAAAGGAAAAACTTCAGAAACTGCAGGGGTCCGTCGCTTTTCGTATGTTTAGCTACTTGGGTTTTTAGTTCTCAGTTGCGATTTCCAACCGGTTC
>NW_007422154.1:0-523 GCF_000475195.1 Diaphorina citri
GATTATTGATAATTCGATACGGTACATGACTATTACCTTAGCGATGGGTAACTCAAACCTGACCACAGGGTGTTTAGTATGTTGAGAACACTTCGGATCGGAAGATCTTGTAGTCAAACGAAAAAGGTTTACTTGGCGATGCCCGAGTCTTGGTTGCAGATTGAGACTTTCAATCAAGGTCTTTTTTTTTACATGGTTTTTAGGTCGTAGAAAACAAAGGAGACAATTTCTTCGTTGAATCCATAAATGAAGGGATGATGTAAACTGTGTAAGAAGTAATTCAAGACTCAGGTCAGAGAGGAAAACAATCATTTTCCTATTGCAAGAGGAAGTCTAAAAATTTCTCAGTAGGAATATGGCACATAATATTATAATTATGTTATACTAGTACCAAATTACCAATCCATGAGATCTACACATTTAGTGCACCGATTTCGACATGCCCTCCGATGCCAAGACTTGACCAACACACTGTACTTTATTGTATAAATATATACATTGGCCTCTCTTGGTCTGCCCACCC
>NW_007422155.1:0-523 GCF_000475195.1 Diaphorina citri
CCAGGATTTTGTAAACGCGCGGCCTACTTTCCATCTCCACGTGACCTGGAAAATATTCCCAGACTTTGCCCCAAAAAAAGTGATGGGACTCGAGTGAGATTTTTCAACTCGATTATTTTCTACTCGATTATTTTCCAACTCGAGTTGTAACTGATCAAAATGGCTGATTGAAAAAATCTTAGCAGAGGTACTTAAAAATTTCTGATAAGAAAAATATCAGATCAAAATCCCTCAAGTTTGAAGAGCAAGAGAGCAGGTTAACAAGTAGGTAAAGTACCTAAGTACCTAGCTATTTATTTAAAAATAATACTAATAAAAAAAAGTTCTGCCACTGAGCATTGAGCCCCATATCTCACAGGTAACTAGGTGGTTGCCATGACAACATTTGTGGGAGGCCAAATACACCCCCTCCTTCCCTTCCCACTCTCCCAATGAAAATTTGGCCCCAGGATTTTGTAAACGCGCGGCCTACTTTCCATCTCCACGTGACCTGGAAAATATTCCCAGACTTTGCCCCAAACCT
>NW_007422156.1:0-523 GCF_000475195.1 Diaphorina citri
CGTAGGAAGAAGGACAGGGTAGTAAAAAGCCTGCCTGCCGTTCCGAGAACGAACGTTACCTGTTTAGGATAAATTTTGTCCACGGGCTGGAATCGAATCCGCGACCTAGCACTTACAAGGCAACCGCTCCCCTCCAAGCAAGCTAGGCTTTCCCATTTTGGTTCCGTTTTCTATTGAAAGTAATAAGGGTTTTCATCTGCAAAAGTTTGTGTCCATAGAACATCACACTTACATCGTCTATCGATGCTTAAACAAGATGTCAAGATTCGGGATTCTAAAATCACGAATAAAAATCTGGTGTGAACATCACACGACTTTCCTTATCCTATTGAATGGTGCTTATTTGGGTGTTCTGTTGTAACATTTACAATATTTCTAACAGTTTAGTCGATATAGCTGAAAACCGCCAAAAAGCGGTCGAAAACCGCCAAAAAGCGGTCAAAAACCGCCAAAAAGCGGTCAAAATACCGCCAACCGCAGCACCTATTTTAACCAAACATTTTGTGTTGCATCCTTGTCACAT
>NW_007422157.1:0-523 GCF_000475195.1 Diaphorina citri
AAAAATGTTAGTATTAGGTACATTGTATTGCAAATTTAAATAATAAATTAGATAATATATCTACATACGAGTAAAAAAGAGTGTGTCTGTGTATTGCTACGTCTCTCAATATGAAAGGTGTATGGCAGGCGCATGCCCCTGCTATAGTATACCCGTGCTATGGCATACACCTGGTTCCTGTCGGGTTTTGGCACCCGTCACGTGGTACAACGCTTGCCAGCACACATACACAACCTGACGCATCTGTTACACTACATACACGGGGTAGGTAGAGGGTCACACTGAAAAGAAGAAGAAAAAAAAAACTCCTTTGAATGCTTTCCAGTCGCGCACTACGCCGTACAGCCCATACAGACAAAGGAAACAACAGTTGATTTTAATGCGCAAGGTAAAATCAAACTGTTGTTTCCCTTTGTCTGTATTGGCTGTCTATATTCTGTGTATTGACGTATGGCGTAGTGCGCGTTTTAAACAAATTCAAACTATTTATTATTATTATTATTATTATTATTATTATTATTAT
>NW_007422158.1:0-523 GCF_000475195.1 Diaphorina citri
ATTTCTCTTCCTCCCTCCATCTTTTTCTCTTTCATTCAAGATTTCCTTTTCTTTTGTCTCGATAGTAATTATATTTGAAGAACAACAAAGAAAAAAGAGAAAGTGGGAGAAAAAAAGAAGAAGAAGAAGAGGGAGAAAAAGGAAGAAGAAGATGATGAAAAAGAAGAAGAAGGAGGAGAGAAATAAGGAACGTAGTTATTCTGAGAAGTGAAATTAAGGACACTGGAGAGAGAGAGAATGGGAGAGAGAATAGAAAGGAGGGACATAAAACAGGAAAGAGAGAGGGAGAGGTACTTTTTTTTTAGAGGAACAGAGTAGACAAAAGGGGTAAAAGAAAGGGAAAAGATAGAAAAGGAAAATGGGAAGAGAGAGAGCGAGAGAAAAAAGGAAAAGACAAAAAATTACTCTGGAAATTACGAAATGAAATCATAACGAAAGGGAAAGAGAGAGAGAGGGAGAGAGAGAGAGGGAAAAGGAGAAATGTTAATTTCACTTCAATTTTATACTACCTAAACTTCTTGTT
>NW_007422159.1:0-523 GCF_000475195.1 Diaphorina citri
TGTGGTTCTAGAGATAGAGCGATCAGTGTGTGAAATGTGAATGAGTGAATGGATCTCGTTCTTATAATATAAGATTCGTAGTCAATATTATAGTGTATCAGAAAACTGCATCCTCCTCACATTTTGACTTGATATTTTATTTTATTTACCCCGTTGTGTTGCGCGTTCAAGCCAATCATAATGTTTACCTTGTTTAAAACCTTGTGTCACCGTTTGCACCTGGTTATTGATAATGACCCCTGGGGAGACGGCGTATACAGGGTGTTCCTGGTAACTGAAGGAAAGACGTGACTTTTAAGTTCATAGCTGATGGTAGTACAGTGGACGTGTAGTCGCGCTACTAAAAGTTGCTCGACTGGGCCAAAAAGTTATTTTAATGTACGTATAGTGAGATTAGTGAGTTTATTTCATGTGTTTATTATTTCGCTATAAGTTATCATGCTTCACGGAAACGATTTCTTCGATTTTGATAAAACTTAGTAAAAATGTTCGACACCAAAAAAGCTCATTGGATTTTTTTTTT
>NW_007422160.1:0-523 GCF_000475195.1 Diaphorina citri
CTTCCGATCTAATACAGCAGAAAAGAGAATAAGATAATAAATAATTTATACTGCCAAGATGAGATTAAAAAGTCCCTTTACCCCCGCAGTCATCTCTTTTTGTGTTAGCATTTCATAGCCGGCTTTGCCAGCGGCCGGAGGGCGCATTTGTGATTCACAACAGATCTATTACCAAAAACAGCGGCCTTATTCTTTACAAGTACAACATAGCTAGCTTTGCCTGCGGTAGAAGGCCGCATTTGTTCTGATGAACATATTACCAAAAGGCAGCATAATATTTATTTATTACGAAGACAACATGGCTTTGCCAGCGGCCGAATTATCAGTTTTTGTCGGTATTCAAACATTTCGAACCCAATACTTCCGGCTTGGAAATCCCCTTAACCACTCGGCCAGGAAGGAGAGCAAACTTTCTAATGGGATTTTACTAATGAACTTGTGTTATTTCTCATTCAGGTCCTGTTCGCGCAGTTAGCAGTGAATGGCATGCGCGGAGTTGTCATGCGCAGTAGAAAGCTTCAGG
>NW_007422161.1:0-523 GCF_000475195.1 Diaphorina citri
GGGAAAATGAATAAGAAATGGGCCTTCGCAATGAGGCTGAAAAATGATACATTTCTTTTTGGGTGTTTTCTTTATTTTTTTGTTTCATCCGTTCTACGTTTTTTGGGGGGGATTTATGTACTTTCGGATTGGTTCAATGTTTGTTATTGACGAAGGGATGATGAAATTTTGGGTTCTTTGCATTTGCACAGGCCTAAACATTTTGGATTAAGAAGATGGTCAGCCGTTAGTTTGATTATAGATACTGAGAAGGAATTCTTGTGGTGGTCTATCTTTTGCTTCTTCTGCTCTTGCTTTTTTCTTCTTCTTCTTCTTCTTCTTCTTCTTCTTCTTCTTCTTCTTCTTCTTCTTCTTCTTCTTCCTCCTCCTCCTCCTCCTCCTCCTTCTGCACACAAAATGTGTCCAAATCGAAGATTATTGGACAGAGAAAATATTAATTTTCATAAGTAGGCATCACTTCTACCTACAAGTTTATCATATCCCTCTTCTTTTTCTCCTCCTCCTCCTCCTCCTCCTCCTCCTC
>NW_007422162.1:0-523 GCF_000475195.1 Diaphorina citri
TGGGGAGCGCAGTTGACAGCCACTGCGAAGGCGGAGACAATGAAGACGATCTGAAATCACAGGAAACATTCTGTTAGAGACGAGATTTTTGCACTTTGAGCTCTTTTATTTACTCATATCCATAGAATTTACATATTATACATACTTAAGTATATTTTAGGACTCGATTTTTTTTTTCTCTCTATTAGCTCTTTTGGAGGTTTGGAATTTGGAGTTTCTAAAGATAAGAGTGGAACTGAATAAGAAAATAGGATCGTTTTATAGTTATGAAGAACTAAGTATTGAGACAAACGAAATAAAGACGAAAGGGAGATGAGCTGTTTTATTTATCTTAGAAGACGACTTGAAACTTGAGCACACAATTTAATAATTAGTATGCTTGTAAAGGATAAACATGTTGAGAAAAAGGTTAAGCGAATGATTTAAATAAAGCTGCGAACTAAAGGCTCCGAGCTTTAATTTTCATATTTTATTTTAGGGAAATGGAGAATAGGCAACAAAAATGATCCTTCAAACATAAGTC
>NW_007422163.1:0-523 GCF_000475195.1 Diaphorina citri
TTATAAAAGCATAAAAATAGTTAAGTATTTAAAAGGATCAGTTTTCTCCTAGAGGCATTGCATTCCCCCATCTTAGTTACAAGCCTGACTTTTATAAAAGTCCCACAGGAAAAATAAAATTGTTTTGCGAAGAAAAAAAAAAGTTGTTTTACATGTAGTCTTTTATCAATGCGGTTTACTAATGTATTTCACCTTCACATTAAACACATTACCACGAACTTTTTTTGCTTTGAATTTGAAAGGGTGTTTATTAGGTGCATTAAAATTAAAGGAAAAAAAAAAATAAAATAAAACTTATACACATAAAATTATAAAAGAATTTTTAAAGTTGTCGATGTAATCATATTTCTGTTTAGCTCAAATGCCAGATCTTCTGTGTGAAGATGCACTTCTTCTTCGGCTCTCAGCAAGGATCGGTTTTGGGACCATACAGTCAAGAATATATCTTGGTCTGATAGTATTTTGACCTCACCAATCTCACCATGCTACACGTTGCTGAAGTTGAGTGTTCTGCATTAACAAT
>NW_007422164.1:0-523 GCF_000475195.1 Diaphorina citri
GGCCTTTTTCAATTCATTTCTTTGTAATGTGATTTTCATCAGGCCAGATTTTCTGCATTATTCTCCTTCTCATTTTATCTACCGACTGTTCTCCATTCTTTCTTTGTCTCTCTTTAAGTCTGTGTCTTTTTCTCTTTGATAGGTTTAATTCTTTTTGTTCTCTTCTCTCTACAATCTCATCTGTAAACGACATGTAGGTAGTATAGAAAAGGAAGAAGAAGAAGAAGAAGAAGAAGAAGAAGAAGGCCAGAAAAAGGAAGAATCTGAAAAGGAAAGATAGTGAAAACGGGAAAATGCGAGGAGAGGAAGAAAGAGGAGAAGAATGACAAAGAGAAGGTCAGCAAGGGAAGGATAAAGGAGAGAAGAAAAGAATGAAGAAGAAGGAGAAGGAGAATAACAAGAAGAAGAAGAAAAAGAAGAAGAATAAGAAGGGGTTCAAGAAGCGAATGAGAGGGAGTGGGAATGAGAAGGGAAAAGGAATGAAATGAAATAGAAGGAGGAAGAGAAGAAATAAAAGAAAGAG
>NW_007422165.1:0-523 GCF_000475195.1 Diaphorina citri
ACCCAGAGAGTTATGGGTGAAACTCGTGTATAATTTTGAGCTTTCTCGTTTTTTACTTTCCTTGTACCTCGTAAAGTAACTGGGGAACGATTTGTTTCACATTTAGGATAATGAATCAATCTATTACCCACCTTTAAGAAAATAATCAAATTAAATTATGAAGAAGTCAGGAAAAAAATTTCATTGAAATTCATCGATTCTAAAGCCTCATCAAATCCGTTAGACATCCACAACTGCTTTGAAATTGAAAACCATACTATAACCTCTTGAAATTTTACTGAGGCAATTCTTTTGAAATTGAAAACCATGCTAACCTCTTGAAACTTTCCTGAGGAGCTAAGTTTATAAAACCCATGTTAACTCTTGATTTTTACACGAAATTTTGCTGAACTTAATATAGCATTTTGATAGCTGACTTGGTAACTTTAGATGTTCCTGATTTTCCCAATAGATCAGTTGCGTTTACTTGGGTGATGTTTCAAAGTCATAGAGCAGGAAAAATGAGGACCAACGGAATTTTTCT
>NW_007422166.1:0-523 GCF_000475195.1 Diaphorina citri
CATGACTTTCTGTAGACATGCTCTTTACCTGGTTTCTACTAGGTATTAAGCATGTTTACAGTAAGCCATCATTTTTTTACGAGTAAAAATCGATGTTTTAATGAATACATTTCCAGGTAAGTACAGTGTTGGTCCAGTATTTTATTCGTGGGCCATAGGTGATCATGGTCTTCTTTTGAAGAGCTTAGCCAAAACTTACAAAAAGCAAGTTGAGTAGGTGCCTATCTAATAGTGGATAATAATATAATAATAACTTTTGTATTGAAGTTTATAAAAATATCAGATCAACAGTAGTTGATTTTTTGTGACAGTTAAATGTCAGTGACACTGCAGAGAGAGATTGACCTTTGTTCATGTACCTAAAACGGCTTGGTGCCAAACCAATGCTAAAAAAAAAAAAAAAAAAAAAAAAAAAAAAATTTTTTTTTTTTTTTTTTTTTCCAAATATTATTATTATTGCATTACAGGTCATCCAGGGCAGAGTATTCTGACGAAGCTCTTGGGTTTGTGCAGTTAAAACGTG
>NW_007422167.1:0-523 GCF_000475195.1 Diaphorina citri
TAGCGTGTAAATAAATAAATAATATAATAAATAAATACATCATAAATGTAGTGAGGGTAACAATTGCAAAAGCTAAGGCCATAATCCAGGCTTCATACCTGTTTAGGGTTTAGGTAATATTGGTAAAAAGAATTGGTAAATAAGATATCAGCTGGGTCTTCATACAATAATAATTAATTAAATAATTATAGAACTAGAAAGTAAAAATAAGGATGCTTTACCTCTCAGGTCAGAAGAATGAAATCCGGAAGTCACACAGGTCATCAGCATGAAAACGAAAAAGAAATTCAATGAAAAGTCCACAAACCTGATTCTAATGAACACAATTTAAACATAGGCGATCAAAATGCACGACACAAAAACCATATCCTTCCCAAGAAGCATGGAAGTAAATGAGCAAGCAGCACTTAGAAAAACATTCAAAAAAGAAGAATGAAAAGAACATGTAGAAGAAGAAGAAGAAGAACATTGAACCGGCAAATAAGAAACCAACACACATTAAAAATATCCTAAAATACTCGCA
>NW_007422168.1:0-523 GCF_000475195.1 Diaphorina citri
CCTCATGGAATGGTCGAGATCTGAGACCCTTTCACCTTTCTACAGTTAATTAGTTATTAATTTACAAGGTGTGCAAGTCAGGTACCTATACGATTATGTCATGACCGTTTTATGAGTATACGTATACTCGTATACAATGTAAATTATGTATAATGTAGGTATCTAGACAATAATCTGACAGTGTACACGAATAGTTACCTACCTACCTTCATGTTTTTTCTTATTTTTATTCCGAACTTTCAAATAATGACAATAATTTCGAGAAAAACGAATGGCTTTCGCTCGCTACCCCTCGCTAAAATAAAGGGCAAAAAGGGAGTCTGTAAATCCGTCGAAAAACTTCAACTAATTATATGCTCGACATTGTTGTTGATTTTCACGAGACAAAAAAGGGAGGGAGAAGGCTTCAAAGCTTTGAATATTTAGATCTTAAAGTGTTTTTTTCCGTCAGCTACTTAGGTACTAATTAGGACCTTGTCTTGTGCAACGTTATGCTCCTTAGTTTTCTCTTCTCGTTGGAATA
>NW_007422169.1:0-523 GCF_000475195.1 Diaphorina citri
GACATTCAAATTATTTGTGTTCATTGTTCAACCTAGTTTATGAAGGTGAAAATTATGGAAAAATTGAACTTATTTCATGTGAACTGGGGCGAATCTTAAATTCAAAATTTACCTAATAACTTTTGGTACATGCTTTCTAAGATTATAAATTAACTTATTATTGCTATGTACTTATAAGTAAAGTGTAATAGGTACATTACTGTAATTTCTTCTGTTTTATGATAAATATTATTATATTTCATGTATAGATATTGTTTTTACTTTTCAACAATAAATAATTACTCGTTTTTTGACATTCAAATTATTTGTATTCATTGTTCAACCTAGTTCATGAAGGTGAAAATTATGGAAAAATTGAACTTATTTCATATGAACTGGGGCGAATCTTAAATTCAAAATTTACCTAATAACTTTTGGTACATGCTTTCTAAGATTATAAATTAACTTATTATTGCTATTACACCCCGGAAAATTGTTTAGAAAAAATCAGAAAAATCTGGAAAATTTGTAAATTTTAGCGTTT
>NW_007422170.1:0-523 GCF_000475195.1 Diaphorina citri
CGCTGAATAAAATATGTGTCCTGTCGATCTGAGAAACACGATCTTTCAATATCAATAAAATCTTTACGTCCTGCCAGATTTGTTCATTAGGCTCCGCGTGAAATAATAGTTTGATTGTCGTACCTAGGCTAGTCCTAGGTTTAGGATAGGACTGGAGATTTTGCAAGAGACTCGAGCTCGGAGCCTACTCATTACTGAGCCTCGTAGAAGCTCAACCCGTCCTTTGGGGCTGACCAGCCCCTACACCTAAGCCTCAGTTTGGGCTTTTTGTGTGCCTAGCTAGAACCAGTAGGAGTATTGTGTAGGTTGCCCGTTCTTCGCCACGGAAAATTGATCATGACTCGAGATCGGTTTAGATTCCGGCAAAATCCTTTCCAATTGCATACCTAGAACATCGGTCTTTCATCGGTCAATTTCTCGTGAAAACCGTTTAGGATTTTAAGATTTTCATGCCAGCCTAGTTAGCTTAGTTGGTAGTGCGTCTGCCTTGTAAGCGCTAGGCCGCGGGTTCGATTCCCGCCCG
>NW_007422171.1:0-523 GCF_000475195.1 Diaphorina citri
GATGTTTCTTATTCTTGTTTCATGAGTGAGTCGGAACTCTTCACTCGCGCCAATCGATCAGTTTCTCTCTGAAACACAGCAAAAATAAAATGTAAAAATAAAAAATGCAATTTCTTTGTGTTATTATGTCACAACTTTCTCACTGCAGCATTGTAGGTTTTTCCAAATATCTCAATAATTCAGCAGTTCAGCACCCAACCTAACCATGCTGGCACCGGTTGCTATACGCATTTATATGTCATAGCTACTCATTTTCCTCACGAGGCTGAGTGGGCCCGGTGACAGCCAGTCACGGAATTAATCAATAGTATGATATAATTCTTTTGACCTCGCCGGGAATCGAACCCAGGTCTCCCGCATGGAAGGAGAGCGCAGTGACCACTACGCCATGGGAGCTGATCTAATAGAAAGTAAAAAACTCAAGAGTTCACTTCGTTCAAGTCTTTTATTTTTTTTTTTCTTTCTTTCTTTTTTTTCAGAAAGGAATTACTTATACTAATCTCACTCCATTGGCTAGCCAAAA
>NW_007422172.1:0-523 GCF_000475195.1 Diaphorina citri
AAATAGGTGTAAATTACTTAGCTGTTGAATAACTGACAAAATGTTGACACAAGTACGGCAAACGGTAGAAAAATGTTGCATAGCTCCAGCAAAGTGTTTAAATAAGTGCGGCAAAGTGTTGAATAATTGTAGAAAAATGTTGACATTGTTGACTACCTGCGGTAAAATGTTGACATAAGCGTTCTAAATTGTTGAATTATTGCAGTAAAATGTTGAATAATTGTAGAAAAATGTTGAATAACTGCGGTGAAATGTTGACATAAGCGTTCTAAATTGTTGAATTATTGCAGGAAAATGTTGAATAATTGTAGAAAAATGTTGAATAACTGCGGTAAAATGTTGACATAAGCGTTCTAAATTGTTGAATTATTGCAGGAAAATGTTGAATTATTGTAGAAAAATGTTGAATAACTGCGGAAAATGTTGAAATAAGTGCGGTAAAGTATTGAATAATTGTAGAGGTGCGTTAAATTGCTTTAATTGCCAAGTGTGAACGGGCTGTAAGGCCAGTAGGTCTGATTGG
>NW_007422173.1:0-523 GCF_000475195.1 Diaphorina citri
CGATTCCCGCCCGGGGCGGATTTTATCCTGATGGGATAATGTTCGTTCTCGGAACGACTGGCTTTCCTCCTATCCTGTGTTCTTCTCTCTTCGATTTCGGGACGATAAGACCTTGGCAGTTACAGTTCCCTCTGTCAAACCTCTTCTATTCTATTCTCCTCTCTTTTTATCTTCTCTTCGAAGAGTGAGAGAATGCTTATCATTTAGGTGCTGGGTCAACACGAGAACACCCGAAAGTAACCCGTTGAAATATTTCCAATCATACCTAGCTATAATTATTATAACAACCAACATCCCATTCTTGTTTAACCAACATCCCATTCTTGTTAACCAATATCCCATTCTTGTTAACCAATGTCCCATTCTTGTTTAACCAATATCCCATTCTTGTTTAACCAATGTCCCATTCTTGTTTAACCAATGTCCCATTCTTGTTTAACCAATGTCCCATTCTTGTTTAACCAATATCCCATTCTTGTTAACCAATGTCCCATTCTTGTTTAACCAATATCCCATTCTTGTT
>NW_007422174.1:0-523 GCF_000475195.1 Diaphorina citri
AAAAAAAAAATATAGTATAAGGAAAGTAAAGAAAAAAAACCTGAAAGAGGTTTGGTAGAGGGAAGGAACTGTAACTTTTGGTCCTCTTATCGTCAAGAAAGCGAAGAGGATAGGAGACCAGCCGTTCCGAGAACGAACCTTATCTGTTATCTAATGCAGCTTAGGATAAAATCCTCCTCGGGCAGGAATCGAATCTGCAACCTAACGCTTACAGGGCAGACGCACTACCCTCCAAGCTACACAAGTAGGCTGGCTTTTAACCTTGATGTACGAGCATGTAGGAACGTACAAGTAGAAATGTAATACCTTTTAAGGAAATTTTGTCGGAACAATCACGTACCTCACCCTCCCTTTAAACAAAATAGGAAAGTAAAAATATATTACAAAGTTAAATTTATTTTCGAAAAACCCAAGCAGATACTTATACCTACTCAAAAGTAGGTAGGTACTTATACGGAAAGTTTTCCCCAGGAAAAACTCAGCATAAGCGTATAAATAAAAAACCTACCTCACCTACCAAGGT
>NW_007422175.1:0-523 GCF_000475195.1 Diaphorina citri
TGACGGGGTTTCCTTTCATGTTGCATTAAGCTCATGAATGATATTTCCATACTTTTTACTTTTTCCTCCTCCTCCTCCCCCTCCTCTTTCTTCTTCTGCTTCTCTTTCTTCTTGTTTCTTCTTCTTCCCCTTATTCTTTTTTTTTCTGCTGTATATTTTATTCAAGTTTTGTTTCGAAACCAACCCTAGTGGAGTAGCGGTTAGCGGTGTGGTTTTTCACTTTCCTTATTTGGTTCCAAGGAGTCAATTTTATAGATTACATGAGAACTGCTTTCTATCACAAGGCTTTGCCTGATTGCCTAGCTCTTTAAAGTCCTTGAGCCAGCCTAGTTAGCTTGGTTGGTAGCGCGTCTGCCTTGTAAGCGCTGGGTCGTGGGTTCGGAGAAGACTGGCCTTCTACTATCCAGTCTTCTTTCTTTCCTCTGTCACACCTCTTTTTTTATTAAAAAAAAACTCCTTGAATACATAAAGGAATTTCAGACAATTTTAAAACAAGAAGTGCTCCTTGGGGGATACAGAAGAG
>NW_007422176.1:0-523 GCF_000475195.1 Diaphorina citri
TAATTTATTTCATAGACTTGAAGGAGAAAGAGAGAGGAAATGGGAGAGAGAAAAGAAAGGAAAAAGATAGAGGGAGGGAAGGAGAGAGGGGAGGGAGGGAGAGAGAGCAGAAGGAAGAGAGAGAGAGGGGAGAGAAAAGGAAGGAAAAAGATAGAGGGAGGGAAGGAGAGAGGGGAGGGAGAGAGAGAGAGGGTGAAGAATAGGGAGAGAGAGAGAGAGAGAAAGGGTGAAGAACAGAGAGAGAGAGAGGGGGGGAGAGAAAAGGAAGGAAAAAGATAGAGGGAGGGAAGGAGAGAGAGCAGAAGGAAGAGAGAGAGAGAGGGTGAAGAATAGGGAGAGAGAGAGGGAGAGAAAAGGAAGGAAAAAGATAGAGCGAGGGGGAAGGAGGGAGGGAGAGAGAGAGAAGGGAGAAGGACTTTTGGCTGTTGTCAAATAGAGTACCTCGACCTACTTGTGTTAGAGTTAGAGCTTTTATCACTACGATATTGACAAAATTAAATTTTGGGAATAGGTAATTTCCCTT
>NW_007422177.1:0-523 GCF_000475195.1 Diaphorina citri
TAGAGCGATCAGTGTGTGAACTATGAAATGTGAAATGTGAATGAGTGAATGGATCTCGTTCTTATAATATAAGATGATGGCCTTGATGTCCTTCATTTTCTATCGTCTCCTTCTCCTTTACTGTCATCATCTTTTCTGTCTCCTCCTCCTTTTTCTCCTTCTCTTCCTCTTTTTCCTTAACTTTCTCGTCATCCTCTCCTTTTCTTTCTTCTCTTCCTCCTCTCTCCCCTCTACATCCTAATCCTTCTCCTAGTTCGCAAGTGATGTATTCTTTTTTCCCAAGGAAATTGTTTGCTCAGCAGAAATGTGTTGTTTTTCTTCCTCGTCAACCTTTCTTGTTTTTCAAGCTTTTTTTTCTTCTTTACTCATACCTCGTTCTCGGAACGGCTGGCTTTCTCCTGTCTGCCTTGTCTTTTCGCTTTCGGAACGATAAGACCATGGCAGTTATAGTTCCCTCTATCAAACCTCTCTCTCAGAAAAAAAGAAAAAAAAAAAAAAAAAAAAAAAAAAAAAAAAAAAAAAC
>NW_007422178.1:0-523 GCF_000475195.1 Diaphorina citri
ATTATACACTTATACTTTATACAATTGTAATATTATCTACATATGTATTTGTATTATTTGCAGATATTATACAATAAAATTGTAAATTGCAAATGTAAATAGAGAATATCATTGTTGAGTGTGGAATAACTCACAACTCACAGTATGATTCTTTCATTCAATGTTTATTGCTTATAAGTTTATAACTTTATCCTATGTACTTAAAATCAAAGATATGATTTAAATGTTTTGGAAATACCTATTTGGATTGCAACAGAGAGCCTTTGCCGAAGATATTGCAAAAACCTCATGCCACCAGGAAGTGTCACCAAAAGCTACCTGATTATATCACCAAATTAACCAATATGGTATTCACTAAATTAAAATGTGTAAACATGAACAATGGTATCGTCTATTCTATACATATTGTAGTTAATAGTTTATCGTCTATTGTATATCAACACTATCAACATATTGTACTCCTTAGCTCAGCTCTTATATTATTAGGTACTTGGTTTTCAATATGAATCCTAACCTGTTCACC
>NW_007422179.1:0-523 GCF_000475195.1 Diaphorina citri
ATTATTATTACTTTTCTATTACCTACTTTTATTGTTCTATTTTACCTATGTAATGTAGCTATGTCCATTCACCTATACCATGCTGTTGTTATGATTCTACTTTCTATCAATCACATTCGCTTTAGTTATTTATATGCTGATTCATCAAGGCCCTTTCCAAATTTTGAGACACTCTTTTGAGGGGTCCTAGAATCTCATTTTTCCCCCCTCCTTTTTTACTCCCTGTTCATTTGGAGTTGAATTTCTTGTCCCCTGTTCTATTTGTCTTTTATCACGTTTCTAGTACATCCCCTTCTCTCTCTCTCTCTCTCTCTCTCTCTCTCTCTCTCTCTCTCTCTTATGTTACATGTTATTGCTAAATGACAATCCTTATAATGGATGAATAAGATAATGGGAGGGTACATCAAGTATACAAGAATGAGAACAAATTTAATGTGCTCCAGCAAGAACCGCAGGGCCGTATTTTTTTTTTTATTTATTTTTTTAGTATTATTATTTTTTATTTTTATTTTTTGTTAAGGCT
>NW_007422180.1:0-523 GCF_000475195.1 Diaphorina citri
AAAGGGGTTAGAACCGTTTAAAAATGAATACATCATCATAAAAGTATCAATTTCTCGCTCGCTGGCAGCCAACAACCTTTCTGACAAGCGATATTGAAAAGAAATCGAAGAGAATATGTTTGTCAGAAGCTTCATAGAAAAATTTTGACACTGTCTGTCAACACATTGCCGATAATCCGGCTCAGGATTGGAAAAGGGATTAAACCCAGGGGAAGAAAAGGGTTGATATGTTTGCTGAAATGTTTACTCATTTATATGTATCGGATAATGATATCGGAAATCTTGATCTGAATGCGTCCTGTTAGATGGAGGTGCCTATCTGTGAAATCGATTTGATCTACAGATATTGTGTTGTGCATTATAAAGCGAAGATGTGAACATGATAGGCTTTCTTGCAGGTCATTTTCATTCTTTATGCTTACGATTCAGAACCATTGTAGCTTTATTTTTTCAAAGATTTAGTACCTAACTACGAGAATCTACCCAATTATCAATATTGTCACCCAAGTCCAAAAGGTTGTTA
>NW_007422181.1:0-523 GCF_000475195.1 Diaphorina citri
CAGACAAATCTTAAAAGAAGAATTTTCGCCCTGCATCAAGAAATCTCAAATCTACATTGGTCTTATTGTACAAAAAAAAGCCCATCTTTTAGGGCTGATTATCAATCAAAGTGGGCTACGAACCTACATTGATGTTAACTCTTGATGTTCTTACGTTAACCTTAAATTATTTGTAAATAATAGAACAGTGGTTTTCAAACTTTTTTACTTTCTATTACCCTTACGTATAGTATAGGATAGGGAACCTATACTAGGTAATGCGAAAGTATTGCAATCTGTCCAAATTTTTTCGTGAGGAACCATGGTCCTGCGAAGACAACCTCGTTTTGAAAACACTGTTCTAGCTCTCCGAAACAACTTCTTCTAACTCCGGCCCTGCTATTGGTCTACCCACAACAACTTTTTACCTTTTTTATTTCTTTTCCAAAGTTTTTCGCCAAAGTTTAACGTGCTTTACGTGTGACTTCTAATAAAATTACCTACTTTATCGTTCGAGTTGCAATATTTACAAGGTGAAACTTCG
>NW_007422182.1:0-523 GCF_000475195.1 Diaphorina citri
CTTACAAGGCAGACGCGCTACAGACCAACCATTCTAACTAGGTTTTTGATTTTCTATACTACTCCCTTTGTTTCGTTTATTTGCAGGGACATCTGAGCATTGTGAAGGAGCTGGTGTGTTTCCTCAATTCAGAGAAGAAGATGGAGTTTGGCGTTACCAATGGGTTGATCCGAGACCTTATCAATGATTATCTGTTCCCCACGTCCAAACTTATGCTCAAACTGGAAAAAACGGGTGAGTGTCCTAACCACTACGCCATCGAAACATATCTCCAGGTGAAATTTCATTCAACGAAATAGCGCCGGCCGTCTGTCAGTCTCCGGAGTCTATCAGTGCCGGATTCTCCCTCCTCATCGGCCTGTGCACCGGATCAGTGCCCAATTTGAAACTCCTGGTGTATCCGGAGTACGGATTTATACTTTAATATTCCCTTTCCTTTGTTTTATCCAGGTGAAATTTCATTCAACGAAATAGCGCCGGCCGTCTGTCAGTCTCCGGAGTCTATCAGTGCCGGATTCTCCCT
>NW_007422183.1:0-523 GCF_000475195.1 Diaphorina citri
ATACAAAACAATAAAAAAATTACGAGTATTTATTTCCTAATAATAGGTAGGTATTTTACATGTACCATTATCTTTGCGTTTTATTTACCAAAAATGCCCAAATTAAATCTGTATTGTGTATAATAGAAACGGACACAAGGGTGAATTGAGGTGTCCGGATTTGGATAAATTTGGTGAAGAAAATACAAGCTATTCTAGCTAAATTTTAATACAGTACCCAATAAATAAAATCATTTAAAACATCCAAAAATCAATTCTGATGTGAAAAATAATAATATTTGTAAGACAAGTAATTATGACAAATTTTCCTCACGAATTTTACTGATTTCGGATGATTTGACTACACACTAATTATCTTTTTGGAGGAAAAAAAAGCTTTCAATAGATAATTTATTGAAAAGCTATCTACTAACTTGCAACATTGTAAATATTTCAAATTCCTTATTTACAAAACTTAAGATAGGTACCACCTACTTGGTAAAATGAGTACACATTCTTTTACAAACCAACCTAAGTATATCTA
>NW_007422184.1:0-523 GCF_000475195.1 Diaphorina citri
AAAACGTTTTCATCATTCAATTATATGATTTTATAAACTATGAGGTTTACATTTTATGTTAACAAGACATCCACATTCACGGACCGAGTGGTTTTGACTACTCAGAGCTCGGAGGTTTGCAAAACCACAAAATCATTGCTCCAGATAGTGCAGATCTTATATGATTTACTTTGGGAATCGTTCGTTTGAGTTAAGATGTTTGTACTTATATCATCTATCCCAATACTGGTATGCAAAACCTAAAAGACAAAAATTGAGAGTTCATTTCAAAAATGGTGAGCTACAATTGTCTTACTCCTTTCGTGGGAAACACGTCGCTTTAATAGATGGGGGGACAGATTTGTGAGCACAATTAAAAAGGAAGTTTTGCAGATCAAAATAGCATTTTAAATTGGACTTGATAAGTGCAGGAGGCATTTGGTATTGGTAATGTTGTGATATCCACATAATTATTATCTATTTTTTTTCCTCAGATTATCTGGGTAAGAAACTCGAGGATTACGTTGAGACTTTGCCGGTCAAA
>NW_007422185.1:0-523 GCF_000475195.1 Diaphorina citri
TTTTCCCTTTTGGGAGTTTTTTTTTTTTTTTTTTTTTTTTTTTTGCAAGAGCATAATTTTTGCAAAGGCACTTCCCCCCGACTAACTTCTTTTAAAAATTGAACTATACGTAGGTATCTCAGTGGCGTATGGTGAGATTTTCAAGAGGAAGCTATGAACAAGTAGGAAAGCTAGGTAGGACTAGAGGTACCATTTTTCCCCGTGTTCCCCTATACATCAGTATGCCCATCTGTTAGTGGTCTTATAATCCAGGTCGAATAATCACTGTCTATTTTCGATGTGTGGTACGGAAGTGAGAAAAAGAAAACATTGTATTAGACTGGGAAAGCGGTGTTTCCCCAGCTTCCACTGAGACACACGCCACTGATAGGTACCTACTTCCATGTGTTATACTTATTCTTATGTGTTGGAGTGTTGTCTATTGAGGATAATGAAGTAGATTTTACAACATTGTAACAGAGTGTGAACAGATGAGCTCATTAAAAAAAAAAAAAAAAAAAAAAAAAAAAAAAAAAAAAACAAA
>NW_007422186.1:0-523 GCF_000475195.1 Diaphorina citri
TTAGAAAATGTGAACCCAATAGTTTCTCATTTCATAAGTTAACTATCCCATACTTCATTACCAGAGGGGCTCCCATATTTAATGTAATAGAAAGTAACAACAATGAAAACTAGATCGCGTGGTTTTAATACATTCAACAACTGGAATTTATAAGATATAATACAGGGAATGTTGACAGGTCTAAATGTGAGCTAAGAGCCAAATTTAACGTTAGACGCATGTGGTCTGTGTCGTAGCATGTTTATCCCGTAGTATGTCCCTCATCAGGTGGGCGATAAGAGACACATTTCCAGGAAAAAAAACTCTCCTTCTCCTACATAAACACCATCTTAGAACGTCTATTCGAAAAAGAAAGCCTTTATTTAAGAGCTTTTTGATATAATATTAGATATTAAAAGTGTCAATATTAGACTCGTGTTATCTGTGTCGTAGCATACCGATCTCGTAGTAATAATAATAATAATAATAATAGTGCTTATTTATACTGCTCGCATAGGACTGAAAAGTCCCTTTACTCCAGCAG
>NW_007422187.1:0-523 GCF_000475195.1 Diaphorina citri
AAGGCCGCTGGTTAGGACGGCCGAGTAGAACAGGGGGGAGAAGGCCGAAATGAGTTCTAGTGACTGAAACAGAGAGAGGGTAGATGGAAAGTCAAGCGGTCGATTACGAACCGGTGTTCGTTCGATCTTGTTTTTATGTTGCCTGATACAAATGCTCCTCGATTTATACACTGTGCTAAATTGTATGACTTGCCTTGGATTAAAACCACCAATTTCCGGATATGAAGTCTACCGTACTAACCTCTACAGACTCTGCACCATTGAAGTTGATGGAATAGAATAGAACTTCTCCAGATATGAAATTTACTCCTCTAAGCACTAAGTACACCACTGAGGAGCTATTAAAGAACCTTTTTGATCCACCAGCCCAGTTAGTGTGGAGAGTAGAGCGTCTGCCTTGTAAGAGCCTCGATTCCCGCCCGGGGCGGATTTTATCCTAAACAAATAAGGTTCGTTCTCGGAACGGCTGGCTTTTTCCTATCCTGTCTTCCTTCTCTCTTCGCTTTCGGGACGATAAGACCTT
>NW_007422188.1:0-523 GCF_000475195.1 Diaphorina citri
ATTTTCATTATTCACTTCCCACCTTTTTCTCTTTCCTCTCTTTCTCTCTCACTCACCCTCTTTTTATCACTCATCTCTCTCCCTCCTCTCTCTCTCTTTCTCTCTCTCTCCCTCTCTCTCTTCTCCCTCCCTGTCTATTCTGCTTTACTAATCTTCTTCCAAAGTTGTGACAGTAAATTTATATTGCTGTTGTAGAGGAAATGAGAAGGAGAGAGAGGGGAGAAAGAGAGGGGGGAGGAGAGAGAGAGGAATTACAGGAAATTGATATTGCTCACAAAACACTTTTAATGTGGTGAAATCTAAAATGTGCCAAACTCAAATGCTGGCAATGTAAATTCAAAACCAACGAGTAAGTGGTAAGTAGGTAGATACCAATATTCTAAAATTCCTAATCAAATTAGTACCTAAAGAGTAGGTAGTAGGTATGGACTTGTTTTAGATTTATTTTAGAGTCATATTAGGTATAATATTCAAGCCTCGATTGAAAAAATGGTTTGGAAAATAAGGCGCATTTCAGGTCCTT
>NW_007422189.1:0-523 GCF_000475195.1 Diaphorina citri
TTTATTACTATCGTAATAGTAAAGGAAGGACGGACTAAAAAGGGATTTATATAAAGAGGAAAAGAGAGAACTGGAAACAGAAAGAGAGAGAAAGGGAGGGAGGGAGAGAGAGAGAAAGAAAGGGGAGAGAGAGGTATATCTATACTGTTTTACCGTTTATAAGAAGATAGAGCTCTAAATAATATCTCTCCAAGTTTCCATTTTTTTTCTGTCTCTTTGAAAATTCTGCACAAAATGAGAGAGAAAGAGAGAGAGAGAGAGGGGGAGAGAGAGAGAGAGAGAAAGCTCTTCAATTTAAATAGAAACTGGTAGGTAGGTAATTTCCTTGTGGGAGAGAAAAAATCCCCCTACTATTCTAGCGGAGAAATTGAGGCTGTGGGTAATCTGGGTATGTACCTATAGACCTCAATTATGAGCCCCCCCTACTGTGGTGGCGCCCCTAAAGTCCGCGACAAATCATTTGAGAGTCTCTACAAAATAGCCGAGTTAGAAATTAGCTCCGAGTTAGTTTACCAGGCGAGTG
>NW_007422190.1:0-523 GCF_000475195.1 Diaphorina citri
GGGGCGTGCTTATTAAAGCTTGAAACTTGAGGAACCACTTAGCTGCGTTGCACACAGAATCACAGATGTTTTTTTTTTTATCTAGGAACTTATTCACAGTTGTAGATAAGTTAGGTGAGCAAATTCATAATTCGTTTCTTGCTACATGTAGGTATACCTACCAGAAATAAGTTATTTTTCTTTCGTAATGTTATCATTTTTTCGCCTCTGACATAAATTTCCGTTTGAAAAATGAAAATATGTAAAGTTTTGTTACGTGATTGATTAATAAAACGGCCTGATCCAAAAAAAATTCTCAAAATAAAGTAGGCTTTTACGTGGTTTACAAAAAAAAAGACAAGAAAATTAAAAAATAAAACAATCGTGTAAACGGGCCTTTATTTTTAACCGAACCCGTTTTATAGCCGGACTTTTTCCCCCACAGAGAAAAATCCCACACACAGAAGTACCCTTCTCAAGGTCAAACCAATGGACCAATCAGCGTCGCGTATTTCAAATTCCTCTCTCTTATCGCCGGATAGTG
>NW_007422191.1:0-523 GCF_000475195.1 Diaphorina citri
ATAAATAAATAAAAAATCGATTAAAATTATTTCACTCTTATTTTAAATAGGTATATCTCTCTCTCTCGTCTTTGATAAATTGCACGGATGTGTATTTAGCCTAAATGTCCATTCAAAAACATTGGAAACAGTGAAAGTTGCTTTGAAAAAGGAATATTAGTCGCTTAAAATCGGGCACAATTGTGGCAAACTGAAATCCATATTAATATGTATATTAGCGATGGACTGAGGAAGTGAGGAAGAAATTGAAGACATAGAAGGCAGAAAAAAAGCAATAGGGCCTAAAATGGATGAACCGTTTCAAGAAGAAAACAACAACTTGATAGACAATGAGCTGGAAAATGTTAAAGATGATCTTGTGGTCAAGGAAATATTGAAGGAATTAAAAGCCAAAAGTGGACAAACTAATGATAAAGAAACGGCTGAAGGATTGAACCTTGAAGATTTATTTGAAGACGACAACAACAACAATTTTAACAAAAACCAAAAAGATAAAAATGACCTCCTAGTTGAAGCCAAGTTA
>NW_007422192.1:0-523 GCF_000475195.1 Diaphorina citri
TTCATAATATGTCATGTACCACACACTGATACACCAGTACTTAGTAATATTCTTACTATTGTTAATACATTTCATTTCTAAGTTTATCGTAGATTGGTTAGGTAGGGTCAGAACATCTCTGGACAGCAGGAGTTTCGAAAGCTTTTGGCAAAAATTCTAACAAACTTATGACTTTAACTACTAACTAAGGATATGGTCTCCAGGGTTCGAAGAGGTCTCCGCACAACTGATGTAAACGATCTTCACGAATGATCAGTGTTATAATTAGTGTTGTATTAATGATGGCCATTCTCCTAATAATTCAAGCCGGGCAATTAATCATTTGGCCCAAGAACATTAATGTCAGACCCGAGACAACCACGCAAATCCTCTGGGATTGACATTTGGAAACATGGCAATACCATAAACAAACACTGGTAATAAGAGGGAGTTACGAAAACAGAGTGGACAGTAGAGATGCTGAAATGGTTGATTCTCTTGTAAGAAGTCCCAGGTTCTATCCCTGGACCAAGAGTATTTAATT
>NW_007422193.1:0-523 GCF_000475195.1 Diaphorina citri
GATGGTGGGATTCGAACCCGGGACCTTCTGCATGGCAAGCAAGCGCGTTACCACTGGACCAACCGTGCCCCCAATATTTTTGTCAATCTAGGTATTCTAGGTATTTCTGTGAGGCATCTTCCCCCTAAATTGAACCTGCTTAGAAGCTTACGTTTTATATTTATTATTGAAAAAAGTTTCGGAAAAAAGAATAGGTACATATATTCGTTTTTTTTTAAGAGGTTTGACAGAGGGAACTGTAACTGCTATGGTCTTATCGTCCCGAAATCGAAGAGAGAAGGAAGATAGGATAGGAGAAAGCCAGCCGTTCCGAGAACGAACATTATCCCATCAGGATAAAATCCGCCCCGGGCGGGAATCGAACCCGCGGCCTAGCGCTTACAAGGCAGACGCACTACCAACTAAGCTAACTAGGCTGACTGGGGGACCTTAAACAGCCTGATATATTCGTACGTATCCAGTATCCACTCTTCGTTTGAGTTCAACCTTGCTCCCTCTTATCTGGTTTTTATTACGTTACCTT
>NW_007422194.1:0-523 GCF_000475195.1 Diaphorina citri
TTGTTATCACTATTTTTCAATATCAGCATAGGTAACTATACCTATTTTCAAATTTAGATATTTTCATTCCATTTTTTACTTTCCTTATTTATCATGTACTTATTCAAGTAGTTACATCTTCGTACATGTACATTTATTTTTTTTATTATTTTTTTAAGGGGTTTTTTTTAAGAGGTTTGACAGAGGGAACTGTAACTGCTATGGTCTTATCGTCCCGAAATCGAATAAAATCCGCCCCGGGCGGGAATCGAACCCGCGGCCTAGCGCTTACAAGGCAGACGCACTACCAACTAAGCTAAGTAGGCTGGCACATTTATTTCGATCGAGAAGAATAATATGATCTCCACATACCAAACATCCCTACTCAAAGTTCCACTTTATGTAAACACTCCCTACGTAGGTACCTATGCAGGTAGGTACCTACATAGGTAGGTATGAGTAGGTAGATAGGTAGGTACCTACCTACCTACCTACCTATGTAGGTACCTACCCTCCTATGTAGGTACCTACCTATATAATAATA
>NW_007422195.1:0-523 GCF_000475195.1 Diaphorina citri
TCCCCCCCCCCCTCTCGAGTGAATCCAAAATGGCTGGAGGCAAATTTGAGAAAAGTGGGCTCTGTGGGCGGGGCACATCCATAATTCATAGATTTTCCATTAAAAAAAACTAACTACTCTGCCCAGGATTGCTCATAGCTCGTTCCCAGAACCCAGAAATAATTGAAAATTTCAGACGTTTCACCTGGTTTTTAGTCCGTCCTTCCTTTATTATTACAATAGTAATAAAAAGGTATAAGGGACGGACTATTGTATTCGCTTCGGTGTCTGTCCTAATTTTCCCCTCTTCTTAAGTTCGTTTCCCCTCATTTGGTGTCATAGTGCCTGTACTAAACCACAGGAAATCCAAGATGGCGCGCCATCGGAATCATTTCTGTTTCCAAAAGGAAAATACAGCTTTACCCCCTCGGTGGCATAGTGGTCAAAACGCTAGCCTGATAGGTACAGGTAAATAGATTAAATTGGAGGGCGCGAGTTCAATTTTATCATCATTTATTAGAAAATATTAGGTACATACAACCTA
>NW_007422196.1:0-523 GCF_000475195.1 Diaphorina citri
AAAAAAAGGCGTCTTCCAAAGCCCTAAGGTGAACCATTTCATGTAAATTATCTTTTATTTTGTATCAAAGACTTGCAATTGATGTAGATAAGTATGTTGTACATTTACTTTGCAATGATACTTTTACTTGGAGAAAAAATCCTTGCATGCCGTTTACAATGTTGTCACCATCTATGTGCTATCCTTCAAGCCTTGAAAGAATCCGTTTTTTCTTGGGCTTACCTATAGGTAAATTCCTCCTATTGTGTACATAATATATTGTTGTCCAATTCTTTCCAGGACCGTTATTCCCTTTCTATTCCATTATTACTAGCAATACGCATTATGTAATTGGAGGTATTATTTTAGCCCTCCTTCAGGCTGTGTTTAAAATTCTGTTTAGTTCTAATGCAAGTGCGAGTATGGTCCAGACTGGTAACTGTTGATTGAAAAGATTCTTTGACTGGTGTTTTATTTTTTTCTCCTTAAGATAGCTTTCCGACTTTTCCTTTCTTCCCTCAATCTTACCTTGTAATTTGCAATA
>NW_007422197.1:0-523 GCF_000475195.1 Diaphorina citri
CTGTCGTGTCGCCATCCATGACATCATTGCAAACTACACTTGCAATCTCTTTCACAGTAGGCTCTTTAGAAGTGTTTGGACAACGAAAAAGGTTAAGTTCTTTGAGGCCACCGCTCTCTAATTTTACACATTATCCTTTTTTTGGCACGCAGAGCACACTTAAAAAGACCAGTATTTTGATCACATGATGATATCATACCATGGACCCTTTGGTAAGAGCCGAGTAGAGTAGTAAAAAATGAAGAACAATGGGTACATTTCAAAGACCAGTGTTGGTAGTAGAGATCGAGTACCTAATAGCTACCAACATGGAGCTGATTCTTTGCAGTTTGGGGCGAATCGTAACTTGTGAATATTTGAAAAAAATTATATTAATTTAAAAATAAGAATACTATGTACCTTATTATTGCTATTACACCCCGGAAAATCGTTTAGAAAAAATTAGAATAATCTGGAAAAATTGTAAATTTTAGCGTTTTTCCAGAAAAATGACAAATTTCAACCGCCCGGGGGCGCATCTTGG
>NW_007422198.1:0-523 GCF_000475195.1 Diaphorina citri
AACAGCTGTTCTAAGGGTGAAAGTTGTTCTGTTGCTCTTGTTGGAACAAATGGTACATTGTTACTTGTTAGCTTGTTACACATGAGTTTTTGAGCTCCTCTGACAGTAATTTCGGTTATTTCCAACGCAACAGTCATTTGTGGCCAGCCACGCACTATCAGGTAGACCTGATCAGGTGTCAGGTCTACATGATAGTGCGTTTCTTCATCAGGGATCAGGTAGACCTGACATTCGGACCTTTTCAGCCGTACCTGTCGGCTCCACCTGATAGTGTGTGTGCTCATCAGATGTCAGGTATACCTGATCAGGTGTACGTGTCAAGTCTACCTGATAGTGGGTGGCTGACCTTAGAATACTCACATAGGTGATGCATTTTAACATAAAATACAGTGTATTTTAACTTCAAATATAGTGTGTCACCCACTATTACAGTGTATTTTAACTTCAAATATACCGTATCAAGTTTTGTTTCTATTAGAGAGTCCGCAGTACTCATTGGAACATGGACAATTTCACCTACTTA
>NW_007422199.1:0-523 GCF_000475195.1 Diaphorina citri
TTGGGTTTTGTCACTTTGGAGACATGCCGCCAGAAATTGGTTTGAGCTGTGAGAAAAGACTGTTGAATATTTTTGTACTTCCTAGCTTGATCTCTAGAAATAGATTTTTTGGACTGGGAACGAAGTCTGGAGAACTCCTCATAATGAAGACTCGAAGATGTACGTTTAAACTTACGATGAATACGCTCCTTCTGCCTCAATAGATTGATAGTTTCCTTAGAGAACCAGTCCGGATATCTCTGTTTAGATGGCTTAATAAACTTTTGAGGAACAAATTTATCAATACCCTCTTGTAGTACATCCGTAAGCTTACCAAACGCAGTATGCACATTTGGCTCGTCGACTACTGAAGTCCAATCATAATACTGGAAGAAATGGTAAAGACCAATGAAGTTACCCTTAGGAAAGATATAGACCGTATGACCAGGAGGGGAAATCGGTTTGGCTAAGAACTGGAAAGAAACAAGAAGTGGGGGATGCTCAAAGTCGATTTTTACTAAGTTAGCAACATTATCTTGAGTTT
>NW_007422200.1:0-523 GCF_000475195.1 Diaphorina citri
ATCCCATCAGGATAAAATCCGCCCCGGGCGGGAATCGAACCCGGGGCCTAGCGCTTACAAGGCAGACGCACTACCAACCAAGCTAACTAGGCTGGCTTTAAATGTAGGTGCTTTTGGAGAATCGAAGAATTGAACATCACTTCAAACCAAAAACGGAGAAGGGGGAATAGACAACGAACTAACGAACGGATTTCCATATCTTACTGTTGTGGATCAAAACACCCTGTAATCCTGTTATATAAAGTATTGCAAAGTTAAGTCCCAGATATTATAGTGAAAGGAATTGAAAGGAATTTTAATTGAGTTAAGCATATTTAAATGCTTGTCACAAACATCGTTCCCCGATTATTTCACCTAGATAAATTTTATGACATTACTTGGACTCGAACCACCAACCTCCAGATCCAAAGTCCAACGCGTTAACAACTGCACCACTGAGGTTGGTCAGATATTATAGTGCCCTATATCTTAGCGTTGTAGATCAAAACATCCTGTAATGCAAAGTATGTATTACAAAGTTAAG
>NW_007422201.1:0-523 GCF_000475195.1 Diaphorina citri
TAACCCGTTGAAATATTTGCAATCGAAAAACGAGTACAAATTTTTGTCGATGGTGGGATTCGAACCCGGGACCTTCGGGGTTGATACTAGTTAGACAGTGTCTTGTAGAACTCAGGAAAAGGGGCCTTATACCTATGGCCCTCAATGAGGGTATAATCAAGTCTTGATGATCGAAGGTTCTACTTGTGTTGAACATGTTTAACAAATTTCATCCAAATTGGACTAACTCAGGACATTCAGGTCGAGTTATTGTAAAAACACACAGATTTCTATACCTACTTCCTCTCCTCCTCCTCCTCCTCCTCCTCCCTTCCCTTTTCTTCTTCTTCTTTGTCTCCTCCTTCTTCGTCTTCTCCCCAGGTACCTTAGGTAGCTAGCTATTTTAAAACGACACGTCATGTAATTATTTTGTACAGCTCGAACGTTCACAATACACCTTTCCCACCGAGAATGGCAGCAGTTCCTTTTGTCTGATGGGTTCGCTCTCATTTGAACTGTCGGACAAGGCGAAGGCCAGGTATTT
>NW_007422202.1:0-523 GCF_000475195.1 Diaphorina citri
TTTTATTCTAAACAGATTCGTTCGTTCTCGGAACGGTTGGCTTCCTCCTATCCTGTCCTCTCTCCGCTTTCGAGACGATTAGGTTGTATCTACCGGTATTTTACCTACATACGGTGTGTACCAGCCATTTATTATACCTTCAAAAAAACATCTTTGGTATAGTTCTTCTCTCGCTGAAATTGAAACAGTTCCCTCTATCAAACCTCGTTCTATATGATTTCCCGGTTCCTATTTTGGTTTCAATTTCAGCGATAGAAGAACTATACTAGAGATGCTATTTTGGAAGGTATAATAAATGAAGGCTGGTACACACCGTGTGTAGGTAGAATACCGGTAGATACAACCTAAGATAATACCTTGGTTGTTACAGTTCTCTCTTCTTCCTAGTATGTTCCTATTTAAATAGGGTCGGCGTTTCTTGTCAGTCTCTTCCAGGCAGCCCTATCGTGTACCTCATGCCCTGTTGAATTTTTCTCACTCAGGTCTTGATTCACACAATCCTTCCACCTTTTCTTCGGTCTCC
>NW_007422203.1:0-523 GCF_000475195.1 Diaphorina citri
TAGATAAAGTTACATACATAGGTATATAATTTATATGTTGTAGGTGAGGTAAAAGGATTTAGGTGGAATGAAGAAAAAGAGCTTCGGAGAAAAAGTACTTTTCCTAAGCTGGCCTGACTTTTCTCAATTCCTCACTGTTTCCAAGAAAAGTTAAAAGAGAGCTTCTAAGAAAATGTTCATTGCCTAAGCCAAGCTGTCTTTTCTTAAAGTTTCCCAGAAACGTTTTAACGGGTTTAATTCTCGTTCGGGGGCGTATTTTTATCCTAAACGCATAACGTTCGTTCTCGGAACGGCTGGCTTTCTCCTATCTTGTCTTCTTTCTCTCTTCGCTTTCCGGACGATAAGACCTTGGCCAGTTACAGTTCCTTCTATCAAACCTCTTGATAGAGAGAACTGTAACGTCTGTAACTGCTAGTCTCTGACTTTACTTCTTTACATTGCAGTATCTATATTGCTTACATTTCTAGCCTTTACCACCAGTATTGAATGTCGTGGCCACAGGCACTACCAATGCTCTGATAAC
>NW_007422204.1:0-523 GCF_000475195.1 Diaphorina citri
TTTTTTTTTTCGAAATATAAAAGTTTACGTTTATTCTGATCTCCCTCCTCTCTCCCTCTATTGTCTCCCAGTCTCAATCTAAAATCCCCTGAATCTCTTCTCCTCTCTTTCTCTCTCTCCCTCTCTCCCTCCCTCTCTTCCTTCCGCTCTCCCTCCCTCTTTCTCTCTCGTCTAATCTTCTTAATCTACATATTTACGTCCTGTAGTTATGTGTGCTCGTAAAATTTATACAAAAAGATATACAATATACGTTAGTATATTGTACACATAAATGCAACTGTCTGGTTTTACCCTTGTATATTTTTGTTACAACTACGTATGTATGTATTAGTTGTTGTTTTTTTATCCCCTGGAACTAGGGCTGTAACTGTAATACATTACTTCATTTCCATAACTCTTTTGTATACCCTTGAAGGTTGGTACACACCTACATAGCCCTATAGTTGAGACTACAAACATAAATATGAAAGGCCGGATAAGCTATCGAGCCCATGGATTGAAAAGCAGGCCACACAAGAAATGG
>NW_007422205.1:0-523 GCF_000475195.1 Diaphorina citri
TAGGCTCTAGGGACCTCAAAACGTGTTTTGGCACTAAAAACTGACCATCGAAATTTTGACCCGATTACATTACTTTCAAGGGGCCGCGAAGTAAAAAGTTTGGGAACCGCTGCTTGCGATTTCCATCAGCAACTTTTCCAAGGTCGCCTAGCCAAAACCTGTCAAATGGAATTAGATTTTCGTGAGCACTAGGAAAAAATAAATAAATAATAAAGGTCAAATTATGTACCAAAAAATTGAAGGAAAATAAATCTGGACACACTAAACATAGTATATTTCCATATCAATAAAATTTCATTTAAAAATGGCGCCAACTAGGTATGTAGAAAACCAAAAAATGGTCTGTTGCAGACACGAACATGAGCCTTTTTTTGTAAAAAGAAAAGAGATTTTAATTTCATGGAGGAACTGTAACTGCTAAAGTCTTATCGTCCTTAAATCGAAGAGAGAAGGAAGACAGGATAGGAGAAAGCCAGAAGTTCCGAGAACGGACGAAAATATTTAAACAAGGTTTTTTATTTAC
>NW_007422206.1:0-523 GCF_000475195.1 Diaphorina citri
ATTGTTTATCGAAAAAAAAAAAAAAATCAATCGGAATTTTGTCAACCAACAACCAATGACAATGAACCAATAAACAATAAACTTCTTTATCAGTTTATTCAGTTTCGGAGTTTACAGATTTTGGTCCATATTCATTTATTCAATTAATCACTGTTTCGCCCCTTTTATTGTCACCAACTTGTGTGAATCAGCTTCCTCTAAAGTTGTGTTAGTTCCATACTCACACATTTCTTTAAAATGGTAAGTGCTTAGTTAAATATCGTTATTCATAACATCATAACTTCATGTTCATAGTTTGTCATGTCACCCATCCGGGGACATAACTTGAAAGTGCTTAACTCCAGTGTTCTTTAGCGATATCTGCTGATACTCTGTCCTCTGTTACAAGCATCTGACAAGCTATTCAATCAAAGTTTATGAATGAGGAGTCATAATAATTTATTCATATCCATCTTCTGTTTACAGATCAGATTTATCTTGATTCAAAACAGGGCTGGGAAAACACGATTGGCCAAATGGTACA
>NW_007422207.1:0-523 GCF_000475195.1 Diaphorina citri
TTACCAATATGTCAGTTGAACATAATCAAGAAAACACACCGAATTCGTCCATAAAAACGTTAAAATATTAACAACCACCCCATTTTCGAACACTTTGTTCACGAAAAACTCACAGTAAGTGTGAAAAAAGGGAATTACGTACCTATACAATAAATTGGAATTGAGTTGAAGCCCTTCACCCTGTGACCGGGTCTCCCCAAATGGAAAGTCCCGTCGGTGGTCCACCGAAATCGTACGCTGAGGTGACCAAATGTCGATCGCAGTCAACGGTGGCGGATTCGATGGAAGCGATTCACAATTCGGTTGAAGATGGAAACGATGCAAAAGGTACTGTTTGTGATAACTCCGCGATAGTTGACAATAAATCTACGATCGTTCGCGAAAACTCCTCAAATGAACAATTTCCTATAGTTGAACATAACTTTCCGTCCATTGACGATAAATCTCCGTCCATTGACGATAAATCTCCGTCCATTGACGATAAATCCACGAGCTTTAACGATAAAACTCGAACAATTTCTAA
>NW_007422208.1:0-523 GCF_000475195.1 Diaphorina citri
AAAAAAGGTAATTCAAGAAAACACAAACAAAAGAAATTGTAAGGAAAGAAATGATAAATGAAAGAATAAAAGGAATGTTCAATTGTGTTAAGCATACCTAATGCTTGTCACAACTAAAGTTCCCCAATTATTGCACCCAGATAAATTTTATGACAAACACAAGAAATCTCTTGGAGGGTTTCAGCAGTCATTAACACAAGAAATGAAAGAAAATGTGAGGAAAGAAATGGTAAGGTTTTTGAACGCCCCCAAAAACACTGTCACCAAAAAGCTGTTCGTAGCGTCAAAAATAGCATCGGATACCGCATGTCAAACACTGTCAAAAAGCATGATGAAGAAATATTCAATGGGGATTACCTCATATGTTAGGGTGACTGCAATGGACCTTTTTTTCAAACTTGAAAACTATACAAGTACAGAAGTACACCTACAAAGTATGGAGCAAACCATAAAAAAAATCCTAGAAATAAGTGAAGAAAAAATTACAAGTAAACCTTACAAAAAATCTTTTTTTTTTTTTTTT
>NW_007422209.1:0-523 GCF_000475195.1 Diaphorina citri
GACTTTAGAGACTGCGGCTCTGAACAGTTCGGCTGTTGATATGTTAAACCATTCTCTCAGATTTTTTAACCACGAGATTCGTCTCCTTCCCACTGACCTTTTTCCTACAATTTCCCCTGAATTATAAGGTGTAGGATTTCGTATTTTCGTTCCTCTCATAATGTGTCCAAGATATTGTAATTTCCTTTTCTTTACCTCTTCCAGGACATTTTTCTTCATTCTCCTCAGTACCTCTGTGTTGGTCACTCGCACTGTCCAGGATATTTTCAAGCTTCTGCGGTATGTCCACATTTCGAAGGCTTCTTGTTTTCTCTCGTAGGCTTTGTTTAATGTCCAAGCTTTTACCCCGTATAGTAATTAACATGAACTTGGTTAACATGAACTTGGTCTTTTTTGTGTTAAGGGTGAGTCCGTATGCCTCGCTTGTGGTAATGACTTTGTTGAGAATATTCTGGAAATCTTGGATGTTTTCAGCAAGGAGCGCTGTATCGTCGGCGTATCGGAGGTTGTTGATAGGGGTGCC
>NW_007422210.1:0-523 GCF_000475195.1 Diaphorina citri
TCTTTCTCTCGGAACTGCAATACCATACTCTGCAACTTGGTCAGAGTATCATTCAATTCCTCCTTCTCGATCTGCAGACTTTCGATCTTCTTCAACATTTCCGCTGCCACCTAAAAGGATTGGAGTAATAAGGATTTTTTGAATGTATTAAGCATACCCAAAATGGTTGTCACAAATATAGTTCCCCAATTGTTACACCTAGATGAATTTTATGACTTGAAATTTTTAACTTGACTTGAACTCGAACCAACAACATCCAGATTCAAAGTCCAACGCGTCAACCACTGCACCAAGTGCACCACTGAGGTTGGTGGATAGGAATAATAATGAATCGTTGCATTGTCACTATTGTAGAGTCAGTCTACTCATGGTAGCGCGCCTTGCAAGCTATAGGTCGCGGGTTGAATTCCCGCCCGGGGCGGACCTAATCCTGAACAGATCGTTCACGGAAAGCCAGCCTAGTTAGCTTAGTTGGTAGTGCGTCTGCCTTGTAAGCGCTAGGCCGCGGGTTCGATTCCCGCCC
>NW_007422211.1:0-523 GCF_000475195.1 Diaphorina citri
AAGTTACCACTCCCATGCCAAACTGTAGAAACAATATCTTCTCTCACCTAGTACTGTCTCAGCTCAACCCGGCAACCCAGCACATAACCACAACCTGAAAGCACCAGTTTCGCATGGATCACTGAAGTTGAGCACGGTTGCGCGTGGTTAGTACCCGGATGGGTGACCATCTGGCCAATAGCGTGCTGCTAGCTTTAAAAAAAATTATTGGAGTCAGAGAAAGTAAAAAAGTTAACCAGTTTTTCCATTGTCTATAGAGGATTTTTCACTATAAAAAATATTATATGAGATTTCTACCCTCAAAAACCACGAATAAACTACCATTTGGGAGAATTTAAAAATCTAGTGCTTTCTTTTCCTTGAATCTAGTGATTTTTAAAAATTTGGAGTGGAGACCCTTTTTTCTACTAGGAGTTTAGGGCCAAATCATGAATTTTTTTCAAAACATTTTGGCTCAAATGTAAAATGGGTCAAAAAAAGCATTTAAAATGTAAAATGCAAAATGCTTTTTCAAAACCAATTT
>NW_007422212.1:0-523 GCF_000475195.1 Diaphorina citri
TTAGTTCTTGTCACTCGAAAACTTTCACAGAGTTAGTCCGAATTTGGTTAAAATTTGCAAAAATGTAAAACACATATGTAATGGAAAAAATGAGAAATAGGTAGGTACAAGAGAAAACTCACATAATAATGGAAGCAAAGCAATTCAAGCAATGTATGAGAACTGATATGGTGATGTTGGTATTGATTGAAAAGGGGGGGACTGAAGGGCAGAATAACCTTTGAGAGTCGAGGGAATATTTAATTCAATCTGACGGGAACTGAGGGTTTCCCCTACACGGTCAGGTGGTTTGAAATCCGCCAAATCTGGACCCAGTTTTATGAAGGATTCCTCACTCCGAATTAAGCATTCATAAAGAAAAATTAACAAACTGCAGTCACTACAAAGTGTGAGGAAAGAGGAATGGAAATAGAGGATTGCAGTGAATAGATGCCGACCCCAAATGAAATTGGGATGATGGCAAAGTGAAAGAAGAAGAAGAAGAAGAAGAAGAAGAAGAAGAAGAAGAAGAAGAAGAGAAGAA
>NW_007422213.1:0-523 GCF_000475195.1 Diaphorina citri
CGGATTTACTCATAAACAGAGGTACTAGGGCCTGAGTAGGGTTAAGTCCTTTTTAGATAAAAATATTCAAGTATACTTTACTGTTACTATTTATAAGTAAATAGGTACCTGTGGCTAATATTCTGAGCGCTTTTGTTTAGAGACTCCATTTACACGTCTACAACTAATTCGACCTAATCGACCGATACCAATACTTGGATGTACATTATTTGTGCCCATGTGTGTTTGTTCTTTGTTTAGAGGAAATTTCGACCAGATTATAAGTAAAAGAGAAGCAAAGCGCTAATGACTTGAAGAAGAACTTGAAGTACAATGGATGCAACATGCAACGCTAAAACTCGGACAGACTTTGCTGGATTTATGACGTTTAGATGACAAAGGATGTGTAGTTTCCTGATGATTCATCTTATAATATTCTCCAAAGAGGATTTTCTTGGTGGCCTGTGGGATACTTCAATATCCATATCTGTGTATTGATTCATTCTTTGTTTAATGGGAATTTTGTACCGGAATCTTAGAAGTA
>NW_007422214.1:0-523 GCF_000475195.1 Diaphorina citri
ATCATTTGTTTGTCTTTTGATGCAAACAAGATGCAATTACGCCGTAATGCTTCTTTCAAAACGTTTTAAATAGTTTATTATACGGTTAGCCCAGTGGTACGAGCTTGCATGCCATGCAAAAGATCCCACCATCGACAAAAATAAAATTCACACGTCTTTTGACTGCAAATATTTCATTCAACAGGTTACTTTCTGGTGTTCTCGTGTTGACCCAGCACAAATGTTTGCCACATTTTTACAATCAACTTTGGCACTTTTTATAATTCTGATTGCACTCCCTTGAATTTAAATGCAAGGTCTGTTTGACCCAAGAGATTAGGTCCTGACAGGCTCCAAACTCCAAAGAAGTTCCGTGTATTTAAAGGCAGACTAGTTTGAATTCCGGAAACGCTAAGGTCAGTGTCTGTTCTCAAATCTCAAACTGCACCTTCAAATCCTTTTCCTCATAATAATAATAATAGACTCTTGAGTGGAAGGCAACCACTAGGCGAGGTCAACGCCTTAGGCGTTCTCTACCACCTAA
>NW_007422215.1:0-523 GCF_000475195.1 Diaphorina citri
TAAGGCTAGCAAAATACGAAATCCTTTCCTATAAGTTTAACCTAGTTCGTCTCTTTTCATTCCCCTCTAATTTGTTCAATAATTCTAGTTCGCGCGCTCCCCAGCACACTTAGAACCCTTTCTCACTTTTAGCTATTTCCTTTTATAATTGGGTACCTTCTTCTTTTAATTCAATGTAAGAGTCTATTAAATAATCTGGAACACACAAAAGTTGTTACTTGTTGAAGTCTATAGTTCTGTACATGGTAACTACTAATTAGTACAATACCTTCTTCTTTTAATTCAATTTAAGAGTCTATTAAATAATCTGGAACACACAAAAGTTGTTACTTGTTGAAGTCTATAGTTCTGTACATGGTAACTACTAATTAGTACAGTCAGATAGGTACCTACATATATTGTATGTTGAATTTCACAGGCCTTAACATCATTTTGACCAAATTTCTTCAACCCAGAAATTTTCTTTCTTACACTTACAGCCCACAATATTGGTTTGTTTGTGTGTTTTGTCTTTTGTTCATTG
>NW_007422216.1:0-523 GCF_000475195.1 Diaphorina citri
GGTGAGGGTCGGGATAGTATGCCTACTCGCATGGGTGATATGTATGGAGAAGGTCGGGATAGTATGTTGGGAGTGCACACTATTGGGAATATGGGATATGGGTACCATCGAACAACTCGGGGTAAGTGAGAGATTAATTCAACCTTTCCTAATTTACTTTACCAGTGGGTTAGGTGGTAGAGAACTTAGACAAGGAATTAAACCTATACCTACTCCTCTCTCTCTCTCCTTTAGGGCACTAGATATTTTAGTAGACAAGGTTTGTTCTCGGAACGACTGTGTTTCTCCTACTCTGTGTGTCAGTCTAGTTCGCTAGGAGGGTAACGTGTCTGCCTTGTAAACGCTAGGTCGTGGGTTCAATTACCGCCCGGGCCGGATTTTTATCCTATACAGATAAGATTCGTTCTTGAAAAGGTATTTCTCCTATCCTGTCCTTCTTCTCTCTTCGCTCTAAGGACGATAAAGCCTCAGTTGTTACAGTTCCCTCTATCAAACCTAAAAAAAAAAAAAAAAAAAAAAAAAA
>NW_007422217.1:0-523 GCF_000475195.1 Diaphorina citri
TTTCTCTGAATATTAGCTTGCCACTCGCCAAGTGTTGGTATAACATATTGACCTCTTGTCAGGTCTTGATTTGGTTGCCTTGGGTTAGAGCGAGTACCTGTTAATTTTTGGTGATAATAACTGAAGTAGGTAACTGACCTATGGGCGTGCAAAGACTGCTAACTGCTTTGGTAAGTTTGTAACAAGCAGGGTATGATATAGACACTTACCACTATTTTGAGTGAATATTCAATTCCAATAAGTAGAAATACATGGTGTGAGGATCTAGTCTAGATCAGGGAAAGAGGGTATAAGAGATTCTTTAGTTCCCAACTTTTCTTGCTGGGAAATTCTTTCTTTTTCGGCTTTTCCTTTCCAGTTTTCACTTTCAGAAAAAATCATTCCCCTCGATCCCTCGAACAAATTGCAGAGCCGGCACTGCATTTCAAAAATAAAACGCGTGGTGTGTTGCGTGTTGCATCAACTTTTGTCGACAGTCAACTTGGCCCGGCCAACAAGACCCAACACAAGGGCCAACTAGGAA
>NW_007422218.1:0-523 GCF_000475195.1 Diaphorina citri
AGAGGTTAAAAGGCACCTATTTGGTTGTTGTTTTTTTTAACATTTAAATTTTAAATTAACATTTAAATTGTTGGATACTAATTCAGAGAATCGAAGGGTTCCTAAATCTGAAGTCATGAATTCTTATAAAATGGGGTAGGTAGGTTCCTATTTATAATTCGAATCCTGTTCATTTACCTATACAAGTAGGTAGGTAAATTTATTTTGTTTCTTTCAAAACACAACAAAAACACGAAAAAAACAAAAAAAAAAAACAAACAAAAACAAAAAATAGGGAGATTGAATAAAAAGAAAAGGGTGGGATTAGCAACCGAAAACCCGTTCGCTTTTCCATTTATTAGTTTTTCGACAAAAACCGTATTTTACCCCTCACCAAAAAATTCCCCCCCTTAAAAAACCGCAAAACAACAAAAGGTATGGGTAAATTTTTCGCGGCTTCTCATTAGCCACATTTCTACCCACCTACCTACCTATTTACCTGCTAACCCAAAACCGAAATTTCATTAAAAAAAAAAAAAAAAAA
>NW_007422219.1:0-523 GCF_000475195.1 Diaphorina citri
TTCCCTTGGTATTCTCACCGAACAACCAAATTGTGTGAAGTGAAATTGAGGACGGAGACTTAAATGTGGGACCCAACTGCTGGTATCTATTCGACACCTGCTTTGTAAAGGTGTGTCCACACATGTGTCGACGGCCCTCGAGCGATGGATCGACGGCCATTGACTAAGTGTGGACAGAGCTTATAACCATTACGTAAAACGTCGATGAAACAAACTGGGTATTATTTTATTTACTAAATATGTAATTTTTCGTTGTAAGGGAAGGTGAGGTACAATGAGATATAGTGAGTTTGTAGCCATGAGTCAAATAAAAAAGCGTCTCACTTTACCCCACCTTCCCTTATTTTTTGTCAAATTATCAAATTAGGGTGGTATTTGGGGGGAAAAAACACTTCTACCTTCATTGTATTCATTCATCACGTACCTATGTAATACATATTAGGAGCAGCCAGCCTAGTTAGCTTGGTTGGTAGTGCGTCTGCCTTGTAAGCGCTAGGCCGCGGGTTCGATTCCCGCCCGGGGC
>NW_007422220.1:0-523 GCF_000475195.1 Diaphorina citri
AATTTCAAGTCTCTAGCTCTTACCGTTCTCGAGATATTTTGTTTACAGACAGACAGACACACAGACACACGTTTTTTTTGACACACAGACACACAGACAGACAGACAGACACACACACGGACCAATGGCTGAAACTTTGGATTTAGGCTCTAGGGACCTCAAAACGTGTTTTGGCACTAAAAACTGACCATCGAAAATTTGACCCGATTACATTACTTTCCTTCCTATAGGATAAGGAAAGTAAAAAAGGAAACGGGATTTCTAAATTGGTCTTCTTTGAGTTCCTATGAGTACCTATATTGAAATAGATGGGTTATTTTCTGTCTGAGAAATCTGGAAAGACCTATAAAAGGAAACGAAGTGATTTTTATCACTACTTTTGTGGACCTTACATTGGGCATTACTTTAAAAGACCTTAGAAAATTTTTCTGACTTTTTGCTGGAAGTAAAATCCAAAGTCTCGGAATTATTTTCAAGCTGCCGCATGCCGGGAGCGAATTAACTGGTGCTTTTTTTTTTTTTT
>NW_007422221.1:0-523 GCF_000475195.1 Diaphorina citri
TTCTTATCAGTAAAAATATTGCACGGGAATATATTTCGTTTCAAATCAATCAAATCCATTTGTCAGATGCAAAAAAAAGGTAATAATAAAAATAGATTTGTTGCATGTACTCTCGTATATTATTATATAATTCTATTTTGCTTTATAAAAATATTGTTTTTCATATAGAATGATGTGCTTTCATTTATTTATTGTCTCCTCGCTGAATGTACTACTCAAGACCCGATTAGGTCCGCGGGTTCCTAATAATTCCTTCAGTCCAAAGTTCTTTTATCTATTCCTCCCTGATTACGAAAATCCAAGCTAGTCAGTAGGTAGTCAGTTACCTATGCTGGATTGAACATTTTCGAGAAATTCGAACCCGATACAACGAAGACATACCACAGAACAGGACATGCTACGACATAGACCGTACCTGTCAGAATACTTTATTTAAGTTCTAGTATTTTTTTTTTTTTAAGAGGTTTGACAGAGGGAACTGTAACTGCTATGGTCTTATCGTCCCGAAATCGAAGAGAAAAGG
>NW_007422222.1:0-523 GCF_000475195.1 Diaphorina citri
TCTCTAAAGAAGGACTTACCTGTATACACAAACTCAGTATAATACATCCGAATACAAGTTGAAAAGTTGCCGTCTGTTTTCCATACTCCAGCAGAGTTCTCAACTGATTAGCATTGGCAGTGATTAACGCCAAGTCCATCATTCCTTGCACCACTGTCTTCTTTGTGGAATAAGTGTTAAGCTGTTCTGGATGAGCCGAGTCGAGAAAATCTTCACTTTCACTCGAGCTTGAGTCGTTTTCAAGTTTTTGAGCTTTCCCTTCATGGCTATAAAGTTCCAATACCTTTAGCTCATGACTGTGATGGTTTAGTTCTTCGCGTTCAAGTTTGTTGACTGAAGTTCTCTCGAGTTTTACCTCATCTCCAGTTTCCACTTTTGTCTCGGGGTTTATTTCCAGTATGACTTCGGTTTTAGCTAGATTTACTTCATGGCCACTTTTCACCTTTACCCGGTTATTAGATTTTGGTTCAGCGATGACATTTTTGCTTTCATCTTCAGGTTTGAATTTCGTGTTGCGGGTGAT
>NW_007422223.1:0-523 GCF_000475195.1 Diaphorina citri
CTTTTTAGGTTATTGGGTAAAATGTCTTTCCTATTGAAAATCATACGTCCTAATCCTGGGTTGGGATAAAATGCAATTCATTTAATCAATCAAGCACTGAGTACCTACATTTTTGCGAGGGTGGTAAAAAACTCAACATTTTAGAAAGTATCGAGATTAGAAGAGCCTCTAAAAATGCTACCTTGGCAAATTCCCAGATAGAAACCCTTAACACGCCACTGATCAGATACGCTTCCTCTCTGTAGTTACCATTCTAAACGCGGGATAGTTTGAAATTCTTTCAAATTCAAATTAGGTGGTAAAAAACTCAACATTTTAGAAAGTATCGAGATTAGAAGAGCCTCTAAAAATGCTACCTTGGCAAATTCCCAGATAGAAATCCTTAACACGCCACTGATCAGATACGCTTCCTCTCTGTAGTTACCATTCTAAACGTCAGATATATTTTTATAGTTTTTTATAGTATTATTTTATGTTTATGTGTATTTCTGTAACGCTGAAGATGCCTTCACCGGCGAAACTA
>NW_007422224.1:0-523 GCF_000475195.1 Diaphorina citri
GTTGATTAACCGGTGCACCGGCTGTGAGTCTTATTTTCAAAAAAAAAAAAAAAAACTTTTGGAATGGTTTAGTACAGGCGCTACCACGCCACCTAGTGGTTGAACTTCCGTATTTTCCTTTTAAATGGGCTTCAGAAGAGGGAAAATGGGGTCAGTTTCTAAAAAGGAAAATACAACTATTCTTGTCCGTAAAAATTGTTACAAGGAGGGAGCCCCCATTGTTGGTTACCGCGGGGCCGGGCCTGCGACAGGCAAGGAGATCAAATCATTATGAACCAAAGATTACCTATTTATGAACCGAGATTGCTTATTTTATGAACCAATACTACCAATGGGCAAAACAAACTCTATAGGCGTTGGACAAATCAAAGTGAGAAGCTTGTGGTCTCCTACTGTAGGTATTGCCTCCATATGTCAGTGGTTACCAAACTGGGTCGCGTTATGCCAAGATGTCTTTAGAAACCTTTTTCACTTGTGGAAAGATAGATCACCGTTGTATTTTAAAAGTATAGAGTCCACACTC
>NW_007422225.1:0-523 GCF_000475195.1 Diaphorina citri
TCAAGACAAAATCTCTAGAAGTGACGGATTTACTTATAGTAACAGAGTTTTTAGACTTACTTATATTTGTGACTTTAGAATCAACACCTTCAGAATAAGAAGCTTCTAAATTGGAAATCAAATTGTAATTTTCTTCTACAGATTCTTGGGGACTCATAGGGACTTGATCAATTAGTTGAACATTGACTACACTTCTCCTTGGAACTGGATCACTTTGAATTGATTCTCTTGATAACTCGGAACATGATATAGTAGAACTGGTTGATTCAATCATTTGTTTTCTCTCAATATTTTCTGATTTACTTGTTTTACTTGATTTCATGGCATTTACAACAGCTTTTCCAGCAATAACGGGGGCCCCAATCACAGCCAATAGTCCAAGTTTTGCAGCATCTGTAATACTCAATCCATCTTTGTCTTTACTTTTAATACGACCAGTTTTTATATCAATGAGTCCTTTATCAATGGCTTCTTTGGTAGTATACGACTCTCCCGTTATTGCGTCATACAGAACAGAGTTCGA
>NW_007422226.1:0-523 GCF_000475195.1 Diaphorina citri
GGGGCGATCTTTATCCTAAACAGGTAAGGTTGTTTTTTGGAAAGCCTACATAGTTACAGTTCATTCTATCAAACCTCTAAGAATGGTCTATTGGTTTTAATGAGGTGGAGAGATTGACAAGGGTACAGTAAATAGTAGTGATTTATTTAGACTGTCGAATTAGGACATGTAGTCCCTTTATCTCAACATTTTAGTATTACACCACTTTGTTAAAACCCCCTGAATAAATTCGTGTGATTGGATTTACAAGCTGTCATTTTAGAAAAGTAAGCCATTCACTATCAGGTAGACCTGACGACAAGTACACTGATCAGGTCTACCTGATAGTGTGTGTGCTCATCAGATATACCTGACAAACGGACCTTTTCAGCCGTACCTGTCAGGTCTACCTGGTAGTGTGTGTGTGCTCATCAGGTAGGTATCAGGTGGGCCTGACAGACGGACGTTTTCAGCCGTACCTGTCAGGTCTACCTGATAGTGGCTGGCCTAAGCAATATGAAACGCTTACCTTACATCACGGCAT
>NW_007422227.1:0-523 GCF_000475195.1 Diaphorina citri
AGGCTATTTTCCGGTTCGTTTTTTGTTAAGCTACGCCGAGCAAGACCACTAAATGGATAAGTGACATGAACGGCCATGCCTTAAGGATTTACTAGCAGAAATCCGGAGCGAAGCGACAGATTTCGGCTAGTTAAATATAAAAAAAACCGCCTGTAACTAAATATGCATTAAAAAAATATTCCCCTATTCCTCCCTTTTTTTTCTTCGACTTTCTCTCCTTTTTTATTTCTCAGAGAGAGGGAGAGAAGAGATAGAACTGATAGCGAGAAAGAGAACAGGAAAGAGAGAGAGAGAGAAAGAGAGAGGGAGAGAGAGAAAGAGAGAGAGGGAGGGAGAAGAGATAGAACTGATAATGAGAAAAAGAACAGGAAAGAGAGAGAGAAAGAAAGAGAGAGAGGGAAAGAGAGAGAGAGAGAGGGAAAGAGAGAGAAAGAGAGAGAGAAATAGAGAGAGAAAGAGGGAGAGAGAGAGAGAGAGAGAGAGAGAGAGAGAGAGAGAGAGAGAGAGAGAGAGAGAGAGAGAG
>NW_007422228.1:0-523 GCF_000475195.1 Diaphorina citri
TGTAACAAATGAAGAAGTACTAGAACGAGTAAAAGAAAGAAGGCAAGTAATAAATAACATCAGTGCAAGACGGGCTAATTAAATGTCTTTTCTTTGTGTTACTATATCACAACTTTGGTGCTCACTGCAGCATTGTAGGATTTTTCCAAATACATATATCGCAATAATCCAGCTCCCAATTACCTACCATGCTGGCACCGGTCGCTATGCGCATTTATATTACATAGCAGCTATCATTTTCCTCACGAGGTTGAGTGGACCCCGTAACGGCCAGTCACGGAATCAATCATTTGCATGATACAAATTTCTTGATCCCGCCGGGAATCGAACCCGGGTCTCCCGCGTGCCAAGACGGGCTAAATGGATCGGACACAATCTAAGACATGAAGGAATGCTGCTAACACTCATTGAAGGAATAGTTGAAGGAACTAATCAACGCAGGAGACCCAGGAAGGAGTACATTAGAGATGTGGAGACCGATATGGGATGCCAGAACTACATGGAGCTGAAGCGACTAGCTCAA
>NW_007422230.1:0-523 GCF_000475195.1 Diaphorina citri
TCTTTCAACTTGTCTGCCATGTTTGTTTGTCACGATAATTCTCAAGCGGTTAGTCCAATTTTGATAAAACTTTCCAAAAAGTGTTTAACACCTTGAGATCCTTAGCTCTTTTGGCCTCGATCAGGGCTTAGGGGCTGGATAGGCGCGCTTTTTCCAAGGTCATTTAACTCATTAAAGTTATGGCCGTTTTATTTTACAATGCACGAGCCTATGAGATGGTATCAGTACTATCGGCAAGCCTAGTTGGTAGCGCGTCTGCCTTGTAAGCGCTAGGCCGTGGCTTCGATTCGAAATGTATGTTTGTGACACTCTGTATTAACTTTGTCACTCGTCCATTCAATTCCCTGGATCCTGTATACAATAGCGTAAACTTTTTCCTTCACACTTCAACTGACAATTTTACGCAATAACGCAACGTACCCACTGTACCGATATACAATTATACAGGGTTGCTCACAGCCCCACCCGGCCCCAAGCTTAAAAAATAATAATAGGCCCTTCCTAGCAAACAATTTTTACAAAC
>NW_007422231.1:0-523 GCF_000475195.1 Diaphorina citri
GTCAAGAGTGTGACTGAAATTTCACATATCCCTCTCACTTCTCAAAGAAGTCACTTGAAAACTTTGAATTTTCAGCTTTCAATGAAGCCTTTCAATTACCTACGCTCATATTCAAATCTAGATACTACATACTAGATGGGTTCTCCTATTAATTATCTATTATTTTACCTACTTAGGCAGGTATTTGTTCTTGAGGTGCCTACCCGGTTCGGATATTGACTATCATTAGGGCCCTATTTAGGTTGGAGGCCGGAGGGGCCTGGGCCCCCTACCTGTGGAGTAAACTCTGAAAATTTGGAGCTAAATCTTCCGGCGTCCATCCATTCCCCAAAATTTTTCCCAGGGTCAAAGTTGCCTCGCAAAAAAAGGGATTTTTTTTATCCTTTGATTCAGAGATATTGTGCTGACTCGTTGAAAATTCCGGGAACAAAAACAATAAAAGTCTTTTCCAAACACACAATAGTACAGATATAGGTATTGTTTGCCCCCGCCCGAAATTATTTATTTTTCCCGACTCTGATAT
>NW_007422232.1:0-523 GCF_000475195.1 Diaphorina citri
CTTGTCCTTCTTGTGTTTCTTTCTCTTCTTCGCTTCTTTCTCCGAATCGGTCTGCTCTCCTTCTTCTTTCTCCTCCTCTTCCTTGTCACTCTCATCCGAGGAGGCAGAAGTGGGGGAGGCTTTCCTTTTCTCCTTGGCTGAAAAATAATGGAACAGAATAAATGTTAGTTTTATTGCATTGGAAGTTACAATTTTTTCAAATTAAATTGATCCCAAGGGCAAAGTAATACCTAGCCCCTTGACAAATGGAGTGTGCCCAATCAAATAAATGAAATAAATACAGTTTGTGTTATTATATCACAACTTTGGTGCTCACTGCAGCATTGGAGGATTTCCCAAATATCTCAATAATCCAGCACCCAATGTTTACCTACCATGCTGGCACCAATTGCTATGCGCATTTATATTACATAGCTACTCATTTTCCTCACGAGGCTGAGTGGGCCCCACAACAACTGGTCACGAAATCAATCATTTGCATGACAGAAATTTTTTGACCCTGCTGGGGATCGACCCCAGGTCT
>NW_007422233.1:0-523 GCF_000475195.1 Diaphorina citri
TCTTCTCTCTTCGATTTCGGGACGATAAGACCTCAGCAGTTACAGTTCCCTCTATTGAACCTCTTTTACATCTGGATGGACGCCTCGGTAACTTTGTGAGACCCTCTATGAAAATTCCTTTCATAACACACACAGGCAGACGGGTTTCTTCTATTTGATTTATCCTGTGGTAAAATTTGCAGAGGAAGGAAGGCAGGCCTAATCATTACAAAGGTAGTAAACATTTTCCGGCTATGATTTTTACGGCTCCAAAGGAAACTGTTTATAAAACCAACATCATCATATTTTTATGTCGGCCTTGTCTCTTGTCAGATCCATCAAAACGTTGTAAAATCCGAGCACATTAAAATGTAGGTAAGCAATAGTAAGTTATTAGATAGGTTTATACAGGGTGGGAGAGGTGCTAAGCTTTGTATTAACCAATTCAAGATTGGTTCAGGATTTCTTGGTTCAGTTTTTTGTATAGGTTATAATTTGTATAGGTTTTGTATAGGTTAGGTTATAATTACATTCATGGAAGCCA
>NW_007422234.1:0-523 GCF_000475195.1 Diaphorina citri
AACATGTATTCAAACCTCAGGCCCCTTAGGGGACGTACTTACATCGAACGTTTCATTTTGGGACACCCGGTATACTATTTTGACTCGTACTGCACAGGTATCTGTTGCTATTCGCGCTATCCTTTCACTATACGTGAAGTAATCGGGCAGACCTTGATTGAGTATTGAATCGATTGAATATTCATTGCCAGGAGAATTGTTTTCATTTGTGTAAAGCTATTATTGCTATTATGATTGTGGTGTGAGTGTGTGATTTTGGTGAGAGATGGGAATGGTGAAGTTATTATTCCCCTTCTCCTCTCTCCTCCTCCTTCCCCTCTCCGTGGGATGGAAGGGGGAAAAATTGGGATATGGGCTGGGAAAGTTTAGGAAATGACACACAATGTAAAAGAAATTTACCTACCTACTTCGTTACTTACCTACTGTTAAAAAAAAAATCAATCTTCCTTCCTCTCTTCTCCCCTTTTCTCTGTCTCTCTACTCTCTCCCCTCCTCTTCTCTTCTTCCCTCTCTCTCTCTCTCT
>NW_007422235.1:0-523 GCF_000475195.1 Diaphorina citri
CATTGGTGCAGTTCCCTCTATCAAAATCCGTTTAACAGGCGAGCCCCTGTGCAGTGAGTGGTCAGTGCAAACTTTTTACCTAAATCCCCTTTAGGGATGAGGAGGATGAGTTATTAATTGCTAACGAAAGTCACAATTTTGTTTTCATTCCACCTAAATCCTCTTATCTTATCTTGCTTACTTTATATGGGTTCCAGTCGCTGTAGTGTAGACGCACTTTTAAAACTTGTGGTCTTGTGCATCCAAATTAAGGATCACGTCAAGAAATTTTATTGGCAGCGGCACATTAAGGATTCCTCAATGGGACCAGTCCTTAACGGCATGTCCCCAGACCGGATGTCAACAGCCAGAGTGTCCTACTAAAGTGCATCCAAAATAGGACCGGTAGCTCTGCAGAACCTTTCGTACATATTAAACATGCATTCGAAACTGCCGAATCAGGACAAAAAAGAAGAAGAAGAAGCAGTGAATACATTAATGTTTCAAAATGGAGGGAGCAACATCCCTTGCAGTGTGGGTAGGT
>NW_007422236.1:0-523 GCF_000475195.1 Diaphorina citri
GTTAACGGCTGGCTTTTCCTAAACAAAGGAACAAATATGACAAGAGCACACAATAGAAGAACGAAGAAGAACGATACTAAATATGTAAGCACTGTATGGGTAGATACTAGGTACATAATAATAATAATGACAATGGTAATGATGATAAACATGATAATAATGTTCTAAGAATATACTAAATATGTAAGCATTATGGGTAGATACTAGTTACGTAATAATAATGATAATGAAAATGATAATGGTAATGAATGATAATGATAATAATCATGATAATGTTCTGAAGGTCCGCAGATGTCGTTTTCTTCTTCTATCATAATTATTAAAAACTAAACGATCTTAATTACACCCCAAGTAAGTAATTAGTATGGCGGCAACAAGACAGACATGAGAGCGAGAGAGACAAAGAGGGAAACAAAAATAGGAGGGAAGGACAGGAAGAAGAGAGAGGATTTTTTTTTAAGAGGTTTGACAGAGGGAACTGTAACTGCTATGGTCTTATCGTCCCGAAATCGAAGAGAGAAGG
>NW_007422237.1:0-523 GCF_000475195.1 Diaphorina citri
AAATTGGTTAACCCTGGTTTCAAAGTTCTTTTTAACCACGTGAATCCTAGCATCACCAATGACGTTCTGTATGCAGAGATATCGAAATATGTCCACCCTCTCTCCCCAGTATCCTATGTTCACACTGGTCTTCGTGATGAGAGATTAAGCCATATCTTCTCTTACAGGCGTCAGGTTTTCGTTCAAGAGAAAGACGGAGTACCCAATTCGATTACAGTCACCCAGGATGCTGAAACCAATACGATCTACCTGACTGTGGATAACATGAAATGTTATTCATGTGGTCAGGAAGGACATGCAGCCAGAATGTGCCCCAACAGATCCCAGCATCCTGCCCAGGATAGACTAACAAAAGAGACTGAAATCGACCAAACCCCTGATTTGGAACAAACAGAAATCCCCAAGGAAAAGGTGTCACCCTCACCTCCTCCCTCCTCCTCATCACCCGATTTATTTGCTCCCTCCTTTTTCCCAGCGTTGAAGCAACCTGCTACCTCATTCACCCCTTCTGACAAGATTGATT
>NW_007422239.1:0-523 GCF_000475195.1 Diaphorina citri
TGTTCTTGGCAAGTGGAAAATGATGTGGTAACTTAACACAGAGCCTTCATGAGCGTGTAAAGTTGGCGGGAAATTCGATGTAGAAATGTAGAAACAATATCCTATCTCACCTCGTCCGAGCTCATCTCAGCCCTGTACATAAACACAGCCTTAAGCCTTAAGGATATTGTTTCTACAGTTTTGCATTAGAGTGGTAACTTAAGCAAGGATAGCGTGGGATTGTTGGGCATTTTTTCTAACCCTCTGTCCCGGCGGCAATTTTTAAAATTTATTTTATATTTATTTTTGTTTGCTTTGTAATTCGCTTGTTTGTAATATCTAATTTAAATCAAAAGTATAATAGGTATAAACGTGCAAACTAGAGATAAAAAGTAAAAAATGAATTCAGATTGTACGCGTTGCGGAAAAAAAAAACAAAATTTCGAATTTCCCGCCAACTTTACAAGCTCATGAGGCCGTGGTTATGAACAGGGCCATCGTAGGACATCGTCGGACTTTTTGCGTGTAAAGTTGGCGGGAAATT
>NW_007422240.1:0-523 GCF_000475195.1 Diaphorina citri
GGCTTCCAAGGTGATGTCCACGGTACGGCAACATTGCGATGTATTCATGTATTGCGTTCTAAAAATGTGCGGCAGGCGAGTTTTCAAAACCCAACTCACTTGTGAATGGAGCGGGGATTTTTTCTATTTCCCACGGGAAAATGAAGGGAAATTTTGTTTTTCCCCCCGTCCGGCCTAGTGATTAAAGGTTTACCTTTAATACCTATACTCTATAGACCTATAGATAGAGTCTATAGTTAGCACTTAGCTGTGGGTTGACGGGAATGACGGGCCTGCCTTCTAAGCGAGTAAGCGCTAGGTCGCGGGTTCGATTCCCGCCCGGGGCAGAATTTATCCTAAAATACATATAATTATAAGGTTTGTCCGGTTGGCTTTCTCCTATCCTGTCTTCCTTCTCTCTTCCATTTCACGACATCTCATCTGCAGTTACAGTTCCTACTATCATATCTCTTGAAAAAAAAAAATCATTAGATAAGTAGGTAACTATAACTATGTACTGACTACTCTCAATACCTACTGATGT
>NW_007422241.1:0-523 GCF_000475195.1 Diaphorina citri
CTTAGAGAACTAAAAAAGGAAATTAGCAATGAAGTGGCAAAACAACTGGGAGTGGAAATAACAGGAGTAATGAAGACAGAATCTGGCGATATGAGAATCACTGTAGAAGAAAAAAAAGAAGGAGCACTGTGCGCACTGCAAGAGAAAGTTCAGACAGTCATTGGGCAAGTGGCAGAGTCAGGTATCAGTAGTGGGAGAATCTGGAAAGGAGCCAGAGGGAAAGGAGGATATAAGAGTCTGTTCTTAAGAGAGTTGGAAACGTCAATGACAAGAGAAGAACTAGAGGAAGAACTTAAGAGATTACCTGGGTTATCAGTGAATCATTGGCAAGTTGTCAGCTTGAGACAGACCCAAAGAGGGAATACTCAAACGGCAAAACTAGAAGTCGAGGTGGACTCGGCAAACAGAATGATAAGAGAAGAAACCATTAAGATTGGATGGAACACGGCGCGAGTTGTAGAATGCATAGATGTCCCACGTTGCTTTAACTGTCAGAAACTCGGGCACATGGCACACAACTGTG
>NW_007422242.1:0-523 GCF_000475195.1 Diaphorina citri
TATGAAAATCCAATCCTAGGAGACCTAAGGCCAGCCATTCACTTTCAGGTAAACCTGACGACAAGTACAAAAAAAAAAAGCCCTAAATCACCAAAGTATGGAAAAGTATCTTACAAGTGTAATAGCCAATGGAAAAGCAGAATTTTGAATTTGGACGAATCATATCGAAATATGGAATTGTAAATACTTTTCCATACTTTGGTGATTTAGGGCACAGGTGTCAGGTATGCCTGATGAGGTATACCTGATAGTGAGTGGGTGGCCTAAGTCGCACGACTCCAGTGTGAGAGGACTCTATCTTTATCATAGGATGGGATTTTCAGGCGGCATCATCTACTAAAAGTCGCGCGACTTAAGTTTCCATTTCTAATGTGTAGCAGGCCTTATAGTGAACAACTCTACCGTGACAGTTTAAATCTTAATAAAGCACTAGGTAATACATTTGGCCCATGTCAACAGAATAAAGCACTGAAGAACGTCAGAATAAATTTAATTATTCCCAAAAACAAATGCCAAAGGTCAA
>NW_007422243.1:0-523 GCF_000475195.1 Diaphorina citri
AGTAGTACCTATAAATTACATAGCTCTTATGGGATTTTTCCTTTTTACGGGACTTTGTTACCTAAGAAGAAATTTTTAGGTACCTCGAAAAATCTCGTTTATGAGGGATTTTTTTCACCTCTTCTCGCGCGCTTTTTACCTTCTTTTAATATTTCCCTCCCCCCTTACCTTTGAATTTCGTTTAACCCGTGAGTACACGCACATAGGGAAAAAATCTCACACGCTCGGCAAAAACGGTAGAACTTGTTCAATATTGGCCCTAACCTGTCGGGACCTAGGGTAGCTGTTAATTATATGGTTATCTAGATGTAACCACAGTCGATTGACCTATTTTCAATTCCAGTTGCCCGTCACGTGGGGGAAAGTTCGAAGGGGCGACTGAATGTGAGATTTTTTTTCATCACGCGTGTACTGACGTAACTTTTTTTTCTCGTTAAAAAAAAAATTCTCTTCTATTGGTTCTGTTACAAACTGTTTAGTTTATTTTAATGAGATAATTACTTTTAATAATTAATTATATTAA
>NW_007422244.1:0-523 GCF_000475195.1 Diaphorina citri
CGCTAGCGGAGGAGCAGAAAGAACTGCGCAGAAACGTATGCGCACAAACACATTAATGTGCAAAAAAAAAAAAGAAAAAGCTCGGGACATTTGATGTAACGTCTTCGCCTACGGGAGCGTATGCCGTGACGTCAAAGTTCAGATCTATTTTGTATTACAACACCAAGAAGAAAGTGCCCTCTCAATTCTTAATTCTGTTCTTTAGGATCTTCATGAGAGGGAATCCGAATTTGAATGGCATCGGCAGATTCGGCAGTCCTCTGCCCTTCACACTTAGTAACTGAACTATTGGAACCAACCTTGGTTGAACCAGGGTACATGAAGAACATGGAACAGGTGATGGGTTGATTATTGTTTGATTATCACATTCCAAACTGATTCAAAATGGCAGCGCTTCAAACTCATGCCTCTTACGCTGCACTGATCCCGTACCTACAAACAACGGGTCAACCACTAGTAGTATTTACAAAGGATTTCTAAATTAAATAAATTCATTTTTTTTTTTTTTTTTAAGATGAGTGTT
>NW_007422245.1:0-522 GCF_000475195.1 Diaphorina citri
GTAAAAAGCAGTGTTGTTTTATTATCTAAGTTTTTCTTCATCTCCTCCTTCTTCTTCCTTGTCCTCTTCCTTCTCCACTTTTCTTGTCCTCTTCATTCTCCATCTTCTTATTCTCTTCCTCCTCCTCCACCTCCTGCTCTTCATCCTTTTTTTCCACGTGCTCAGAAGGTGTTCTTTCTTTTTCTCTCTCTCTCCTTCTCTCAATCTCTCGTCTTCATTTCTCATTCTTATATTGTTTCTCTCATCTCCCTTCTCTCTCTTCTTTCTTATTTTGCGGGGACTCGAAAGTTTATTCATTTTAATTTTCTGTCTCGCGAAAGTAAAAAGGCGAAAAGAAGGGGGGGAGGAGGAGGAAGAGAAGAAGGGAAAGAAGGAGGAGGAGAAGAAGAAGAAGAAGGAGGCGGAGAAGAAGGAGCAGAATGAAGAAAGAAAAAAATAGTCGACGTTGTACAAAGAAGAAGAAGAAGAAGAAGAAGAAGAAGAAAAAAAAAACTCCAATTAATTATGTGTTCTTTCCTTCTT
>NW_007422246.1:0-522 GCF_000475195.1 Diaphorina citri
TAGGTACATAGGTACTGATTTTCTCTAATCACTACGGGCTAAAAAATTCCCGGAGGGACGGACCCTGCTTGTTTATTTCTTCTTCGTTTCTTCTCCTTGTTATGTTCTTGTAGGAAAAACAATGTCCTCTGTCGTCTCCTGCTAGTTTTTGCATTGTAAACTTCACAAATCTATCTTCAATTTTATATATCAAGTGGTTGGTACATATGCCCACACATTTTCGAAATTTTCGTCGACATAAAGTTCTATTTACTCCTATTCCCCCATTATGAAGTTCAGCTTTGGACATAGCGTACAATGGAGGGGTTTGATGTAAAAACGACCGATATATTTCTTACGGCCTATCGCTATCCTATAACCTACACATATTTCGTTTTTGTTGTGGAAGGAAGGAATTTTAATAGTGTTTTAAGCATAAATGGGATGATAATGTTCCTGATGGGATGATAATGTTCGTTCTCGGAACGGCTGGCTTTCTCCTATCCTGTCTTCCTTCTCTCTTCGATTTCGGGACGATAAGAC
>NW_007422247.1:0-522 GCF_000475195.1 Diaphorina citri
GCTTTTTGGGGGTTCGGGCAATACAATATTTGAACGGTAGACGTGAGGTGCAGTGAAAAAAAGGGCTATTGTGTGCTATAGGTTCTGACTTTGGAATATGTACAGAAGGTTCCTATGAATCTTTGATGAAAAAGAGAAAGGAGAGATCATTCCTATGAAAAATTGAGGTGTCAAATGTACGAGTTTGGGAAATCAGCGGTTTGTAAACCAAAAACATGGCGGAGATTTTAGAACCAGCGCTGGAAAGTATCTACTCATAAATTCCATAAATGCCGAATTCAGACCAATGATTTGTCTTTACGCATGCAACTTGGCTTTCTTTCTCCATGCTCAACTCTGTGCAACTCTCTTTTGAACAAATTCCCCAGATTTGTATTTATAACTCCTGATTCTGAAAGATCCGCCATGATTTTGGTTTCCACAACGATTCCAAAATTTGTTTCATGAACTTCAAGATTCTCTCCATGTTTTTGTTTTAGAGGCTTTAGCTTTCGCCGAATGGTGATGGCTGAATAAAAAAGA
>NW_007422248.1:0-522 GCF_000475195.1 Diaphorina citri
AAGAGAGGAGAAGGATATGAGGATGCAGTTAAATAGACATTTGGCAAGATTCCGAGGAAATATAAAAAAAAAAAAAAAAAGAGAGAGAGAGAGAGAGAGAGAGAGAGAGAGAGAGAGAGAGAGAGAGAGAGAGAGAGAGAGAGAGAGAGAGAGAGAGAAGGAGGAAGAGAGAGAACTGCGTCTAAGATCTACAAAAGGTACATTTGACGTTCGTAATTTTGCTGAGTATGTAGTTATCTACTTTACTTACCTTAGTTGATAGAAATCTTGTGGATCGTCACTTCAGAAATAATACAACCTATCTTCATTTTCTCCTTCCTCCTCCTTTTCCTTCTTCTTTCTAATACGCGCTTCTCCTTGTAAACGCGAACAACTGAATTTTTTCCTCCGCTCTCCTTGACTTGGCAAACTTTTCTCCTTTGAAGATCACCTAACAAATTGATTGATTAGCCAGACAAGCGGAATTTTTTACACAATTGAAAAAAAAAAAAAAAAAAAAAAAACCCCCTCCTTTCTCAGCCA
>NW_007422249.1:0-522 GCF_000475195.1 Diaphorina citri
CAGGACAAAATCCGCCCCGGGCGGGAATCGAACCCGCGGCCTAGCGCTTACAAGGCAGAGGCACTACCAACTAAGCTATAAACTAGGCTGGCCGCACGTCTGCCTTGTAAGCGCTGGTTCGCGGGTCCGATTCCCACCCTGGGGAACTTTATCGTAAAACAGATAAGGTTCGTTCTCGAAATAGCTGGCTGTCTCCTATCCTGTCCTACTTCCCTATTCGCTTTCGGGACGATAAGATCTCAGCAGGCACAGTTCCCTCTGTCAAACCTTTTCAAATAAGTAATAGCTCCGGCGCTAACGATATATTAGTTGGTAATAGAAAGTAAAAATATTTTTTATTTTATTTATTTAATATACCTTATTTATACTGTCGGCTAAGACTAAAAAGTCCCATTATGCCAACAGTTTAAAAAGGCCTCATTTATTAACATCAATAATAAATACAAATAGGCAGAAACATTGTTCGACCAACCAAAAATTTCAATTCAAGCGTTCCGCAGGACTCGAAAGGCCTCGACTAAT
>NW_007422250.1:0-522 GCF_000475195.1 Diaphorina citri
CGGCTTAAGAATCTCAGATCCTTCCTTGTTACTTGCATACACGCCTATTCAAATTTCTGGTAGGTGTTGAAATATTCGGGAAGAACAGGTAGGATAATAATTTATTAGAAGACAAGTCTATAGAATATTGAGATATTAAATAACTTTAAATACCTAGGTTATTGAAAGATACCTAGGTAGTACGTAGTAATAAAATTGTAAGGTAATAAAAATAACTTCATCATAACATTCATAACTAAAAAAGTTACCTATTATAAAAATCGAATTCGCCAAAAACCAGATTGATTCGGAAATCGGAAGTCATTTTCGCTAACACCCAGAAATAATTTTTAGACCCAGAAGTGTTGAGACTTGAGAGACGAATTTTTGAGAAGATCAGGAACTATATATTTTAAGTATCTAGTGTATCTACCTATTACTTATTTTACACGTTTATTTATTACTATAAAGACACCTATTAAGTTGACTGTATAGTGTATGGAAACTTGGAAAGGTATTATGGAATATTGATAGGTCAATTTG
>NW_007422251.1:0-522 GCF_000475195.1 Diaphorina citri
GGACAAACCTACTGGACAAAATATGGACAAATAAATTAAAATTAGTACCTCCACAAGTAATAAACACATTTTGATATGGTCATGTTATATTTTTATATTGTCGTTAGTGCCGAAGTCGGACCAAGACCAAGTTTAATTGTGTGTCGTAAAAAAATCGTCATTGAAATTGGGTGGGTGATGAAGAGGTGCTACAATATTTTATTGAAGTTGGTGCTGCAGAAAACACACTGTAGGCAGAGTGGTAGAGCTATGATTCAACTGACTGTAGGTCGCACATCCGCTTGGTCGTTTTGAGAAAAAAAAAAGGACACCCCTAAATATGGGTCTATGAAAAAACCAAGTTCGTTATTCGAAAGCTCACCAATTTAAAACCTTTGTCCTATCTGAATTTACGATTACAAGTATTAATAAAAAAACAATTATTTTATTTAGTTACTTAAGTATACATATTTGAGGAAAAGTGGAAAAACATTCAAATATGTATTTGAAGTCGACAAAGAGGAAGAGAAGGAAGAGGAAAAA
>NW_007422252.1:0-522 GCF_000475195.1 Diaphorina citri
CAAGTGTAGGGCGTGTAGAACGTGTAGGGCTCATGCACAGGTCTACCAAGTCCCATCACAGTACATGCCATTAATATTCATGGGCATTAGAGTGAACTTTTGAGTTGTATGGCCGCCATACATACACGCTACGCCACTGCTGCGTGGTAAAAAAAAAGTCACCTATGTTTCTGCCTCTTTATGCACAGAGGCGCATAATAAAATGGGCACCTAAGTACCTTGCCAGGTTGTGAGTTCGATCCCCGCCCTGAGAGAACTTTATCCTAAAACAGATAAAGTTTTCATAACTTGTCGTAGAAAAGATATAGAAAGATGATTCTTTCACTGTCGCGTTCAGTTCAAAATTTGCCATTCAAAAATGCAGACTCTCGAAAATGGGCGTAAGACATTTCTATTTAATTTGTGCGATTTCTCGCTTATTTTTACTTTCTATTATTTCAGAAGGACTCGAAAGAGATTCACTACTACATAACGTGTGCCGTGTATAACTACAGTGGTACGGAGATTCTAGCCTCGTATAAC
>NW_007422253.1:0-522 GCF_000475195.1 Diaphorina citri
AGATAGAAGTACCTACTCTGAGTTTGCAACTTTTTCAGTGCCAAATTTGTAGTCATCAATTGAGGTCATCTGATATTTGACATATGGTCAGTGTTGGCTACCTGACTATACTTTCTCCCTGCGAGAGGAGCCGATAGATCTAATGTTGACAAGATACTTTGGAGATCTCATCTCTAGAACTGGGATAAAGCTGTGATTTCTTTGCTTAAATCCCGAGATAAAGCTGTGATTTCATTGCTTAAAGCCTGAGATAAAGCTGTGATTTCCAATTTCGGTACTTGTGCAGAAGTCACGTTAGTGGAATATTGCTACCAAAGGAACTGGCACAAAAGAGCAGTGACCCTGGTTATTATAGGGTTAGGTTAAGCGCAAGAAGGAGTTTTCACAATTAGAGCAGTGATTAGTGTTATTATAGGGTTAGGCTAAATACAAAAAGGAGCTTTTCTTTTGCATGGACGTGACTTCTGCATAATTACCCCAATTTCCAATGAATCACTGAAGGAACGTCGTGCGTGGTTATCT
>NW_007422254.1:0-522 GCF_000475195.1 Diaphorina citri
TTTTTTTTTTTTTTTTTTTTTTTTTTTTAATTCAAAATAAAAGGGTATTTATTCCCTATTTTGTTATTTTATACCTATCTGTGGCCCTATTTTACTTACATTGTTTTATACGGAACTTCAATTGATTCAAGTTTTATGCAGAACCTCGATAATTTCAACTACCCTCGGTCCCAATTAGTTGAAATAATCGAGGTTCTACAGTACATAAAATTATAGATGATTCAAGTCTTGTTTAGAGGTGATTCTTAGAAATGAAATAATTGTAAGCCATATTCTATGCAGCTCACGATTGCTAAGGTCGCTAAGTACTTAGTATGAAAGAAATTTGACGTACCTAGAACCTAGTCTGTCTATGTAAAAATTGAACGAATTTAGATTTTTTTTTACCCTGCAAAAGTGATACCTAGTAAAAATGTCTGCCACTCTTTCTTTCGTTGGCGATTTGATTTCCAATTTAAGACTATAAAGTAAAAGGTGGTGACAGGATATCTACACAATTACACACCATGCATCACATGCTAA
>NW_007422257.1:0-522 GCF_000475195.1 Diaphorina citri
AAATTTAGCTACTTTATTAAGGTCAGATTGAAGACTCACACCGAAGTAGGCGACCGCTAATTCAGCCAGGAATTTTGGGTTATCAAAATGGAAATTTAGAATAGAATACCTTATGAACCGGGGATTCTCTATCAGGCCGACCAACAATAAAAAGTCAAACCGAAGTAAGAGACCGGGAATTCAACTGATTTATTCGGCCGGGAGTTGTGCTTATTTATTTAACTTGGAATTTTTATAAGGGTTAGAATGGGAATTCTTGTTGATGTAAGAAACCAGGAATGCACTTGAGGTAAGAGACCGAGAATTCAGCTGATTTATTCGGCCGGGAATTCATCGAATGGGATCAAGCCAGGAATGCAACTACTAACTACTTCCTTAGGTCAGATATTGGAATAATTTTTTGTACATTATAAAAAAATATAAATGTTTATAAATCCATCTGTTTACATTCTCCATTTTGTAAATACCTCATGTGTATAACCTCTGTATATTCTGTGTGTCCCCCCCCCCTCCTCTCCCCCT
>NW_007422258.1:0-522 GCF_000475195.1 Diaphorina citri
GTCTTGTAAGCGCTAGGTCGCAGGTTCGATCCCCGCCCGGGAAAATAATTCCCAAACAGTTAAGGTTAGTTCTCGGAACGACTAGCTTTCTATCCTGTCCTTTCTCTCCTCGATTTCCGGGCGATAAGACCTTCGTTATTGTAACAATTCCTTGTATCAAACCTTAAAATTAAAATAATAAAAATCTGGGTAGAAATGGTACATTCAACATTGTATTATCCTGGCTTAGCTTCACCTATGAGTATAACTGAGATGAGTGATAAAATGTCATGAAATATGAGTTGGTACCACACAATACGCTACATATGCTCTAATATGGTTTCAAACTCAGTTCACGTACGAGTATAAAAGACGGATTGTGCCAAATATTAGCACATGAAACCACGAATACGTTCTCCATAATAATTGGACTACCTAACAAATTTAATACTCGTATTGGATATTTACGTTTCAATATCGGGTGACAATATTATCTCTTATCTCTGAACGAAGTGGTACCTTGGTAAAATAATAATGATAATA
>NW_007422259.1:0-522 GCF_000475195.1 Diaphorina citri
TGTAATGCTCTTCAGTTCTGTATTTGTTGAATACTCCAGTACAAGTGCATCTCCTTTTCTCATTCACCTGCTTCTTCTTCACCTTCCTCTCCCCTACCTTCTCCTTCTTCTCTTCTTTGATTACTCGTCATCTTCTCCAGTCTCCTTCTGCTCCAACTTTTCCGTGTATTATCTCCTTCATAATCCCCACCTTCTCCTTCTTCTCTTCTTTGATTACTCGTCATCTTCTCCAGTCTCCTTCTGCTCCAACTTTTCCGTGTATTATCTCCTTCATAATTTCCTTATTCTTACCATATTTTTCTAAATTAACCCCTCAAGTTAGCGTGATATTTACTCCAGTGTTACTTGCCACTATCGGAGTTCTCGGAATAATATTATGTAAGAAGGAGGAGAAGGAAGAGGAGGAGGAGAAGTAGAAGAAGAAGGAGAAAAAGATACGAAGCCTAGAGCAGTGTTTCCCAACCTTTTCTCTACGATCGCCCCCTTTCAGAATTTGTACAGATTATTGGAACTGTGATCGCC
>NW_007422260.1:0-522 GCF_000475195.1 Diaphorina citri
TGTCAAATGATGGATGGGAAAAAAGAAAAGAGGAAAACGTATACATAATTTGATAACAAAAGTTGACAACTCATTTTCTGTTCAGGTATTTTTCCAGCTTTCAAATCTTTAAATCTCTCAAACCGATTTCGGCAAGAGATGTAATCTTTTGTCATTTCTCAAAGTTACAAGGCACAACTTTCAACTTTCACACTGGCCTTATTTCACATGCACCAAAGCTTTTTGTAACATCCTATATTTACCCAGTCTTGAACACTCGCACGTCTGGGAAAATGTACACACTTTTCCGTATTTCAGGACATAAAGGACATCCAGCAATAACATAGGTACAGCGTGTATGATGTAGTAAAACTTGTACAGCTAAAGCGTTCAGTGTCATCATATTTATAAAAAAAAAAATATATATTTTTTCTCTTTTTCATTTTTTTATGGGACAATTTTCTTTCTCCCGAACGGCATCATAAAGACGCAATCATTTTATAGCTGTTAATGGTCGTGAAAGATAGAGGAGTTTTTTTTCCA
>NW_007422261.1:0-522 GCF_000475195.1 Diaphorina citri
TAAAGTGTGTACCAAAGGTATTAGATCTTTAAGCGTGTACATATGATGAAACTTAATCTGTACTTTCCTTTCGGACTTTCCCCTCTTTTTCCTATTCGTATTAAAACAGAATTTTGCCTCAAGGTCTTTTTCCTATGGTTTAGTACAGGCGCTCGCTATCTCGTCAAAAGGGGAGGAAACCAATTCGGTCCCAAAACCTGTTTTTTGCTACCAATTGGGTCCGGGTTTGAGAGGGTCTAAGTACCAATTGGGTCCCACATTGATAGGTAACTGATAGTTTTTCTTCTTTCTATCACAAGTACTATGTTCTTAGAGCTGAATCTTCCTAGTCTAAAACTTTAGAGTGATCGCTACCACAAGAACTGGCACAAATGAGCAGTGACCAGTGTTATTATAGGGTTTGGTTAAACGCAAAAAGGAGTTTTCACAATTAGAGCAGTGATTAGTGTTATTACAGGGTTAGGTTGAACACAAAAAGGAGCTTTCTTTTTCACTGTCGTAGCTTCTGAATAATTACCGAAA
>NW_007422262.1:0-522 GCF_000475195.1 Diaphorina citri
ACCCAAATAGAGCAGCCGTGTCGCGCGACCAGGCAGCTTGGTTCGGAAAGTACTTCATAAGAATACATAGGAAGCAGTCGGCAGCGGTCGCACAGCTTGGTCGCGCGACTGGGTTGCGCGACACGGCAGCTATAGGATCGGAACGCCACCTTTATCATAAAAGTGTTAATTCGAAAAAAAAAGTAGCTAATACCTAATAGCTAGTTTACTACTTTAAGTTTTATGGGCTTTTTGGGAATTGAATCCGGGACTTTGGAATGCATTCCCGTGGTCTCACAGGCGGTCTCTTCTTAGAAAATAAAATTAGAGAACCTTTTTCATTTTCAATGGAAACGTAGAAAAAGATATTTTTTGAAAATAAGAAACAGCGAGAAGTTATACTATGAAAATAACGCGAAATTCGACTAAATTGTTGCATATTGCATACACAGAATCATGTACATGATGTATGTCTGTCTGTTACGGCGCTGTTACTCTGATGGACCTTTTGTTGTCCTCTTTTCACGAAAAAACGGCTTGACC
>NW_007422263.1:0-522 GCF_000475195.1 Diaphorina citri
CAGACTCTGGATTACGAATAAAAGTTTTTATAGTATTGTTTTATAGAAGTCAATAAACTATTGGTTGACCCGTATCGCGGCTATAATTATCTGGAGCTAGATAATGCAAATTCTGTTGTCAATATTAGCCGGTTTTGTGGTCCTTTTTTCCCTTTCTATAAACCCGTCTTTCGCAAAATACTTGGTCAAAATACGTTGATGGATCTCAATTAAGAAGAAGAAGAAGAAGAAGAAGAAGAAGAAGAAGAAAAAAAAAAAAACATGTTTACTAGGTTCCAAAAGTCAAATGCGGAACCAAAATAGGTTTCAGTTTCCCATAATACCCAATTACCACAAAAAAAAAACATGTTTACTAGGTTCCAAAAGTCAAATGCGGAACCAAAATAGGTTTCAGTTTCCCCATAATACCCAATTACCACAAATACTGGTAAAATCAGAGGCATCTTCTGTAGGAGCCTTCCTCAGATTCAAAACGGAAAAAAGTCCAACAATCGATTATCACTTTAGTGCCAAAATCCAGGT
>NW_007422264.1:0-522 GCF_000475195.1 Diaphorina citri
ATCACAGAGGCCCCAACTAAAAAATAAAAAAAAAATCGAAAATTTTCACATAGGCCGTTCTTCTTGGGAACGATTCAACTGTTCTATGGCCTCAATTCTCTGAAATAATTACCTACCTATGTGAATTATAAAATTGTCTTTTAAGTTTCATCATTCCATATTCCGATTTCCGAATGATCAATTAAAATAAGATTCAATGATGTTTCTCGATTTTATTTATCGTACCCATCTCATTTTCAACAGAAGGCATTCTCCGGGAATCTTCCTCTTATGTCATCAGGCTCTAAAGTCAACTAAAAGACAACCTAAAAATGTGTCAACCAAAAAATGTGACAAATTTTCGCTGCCCCTGTCCCTCTTCTTCTCCTTTTTTGTCAACATTTTCTAAGCATTAGGATTTAGGGGGGAATGACGGAAAAATTCAAGAAAACCCAAGAGAGGAAACCTTTTCAAAAGCCGAATTTGTCAGTTCCGGTGTAAGCTTTCGCAAGTCACGTGACCCCATTGAGGAGCATTTTTTTT
>NW_007422265.1:0-522 GCF_000475195.1 Diaphorina citri
AGGGATGGCCGGCCTAGGGTGAGACCATCATCTGAGGTTCTTTGAGGTTTGATAGATTTTTTCAAGAGTTTTGATAGTGGGAACTGTAACTAACAACTACTGAGACAGGATAGGAGAAAGTCAGCCGTTCCGAGAACGAACCTCATCTGTTTCGGATGAAATCCGCCTCGGGTGGGAATCGAACCAGCGAGCTAGCGCTTACAAGGAGACGCGCTACCCTCCAAACTCACTAGGCTAGCTGAATAGATGGTAATTCTAACCTGCTACTCATTTGTTGATCCAGGTGACATAATTCAGGGCAATAACATATATTGGTACCTAGCACACTAACACTAGGCGTGATACAATGATACACTATGATAATATTGACATCAAATGTGATCTATTAAAAGAACACATCTCATATCCCAGATGCAACGTACAATGTGGTCTGTACTAGGTAAATTATTTATTTATTTATCGTATGACTTTTTATTATACATCAATAAATTCAGTACAAAGATAATACCTAGAGTAAAGTAG
>NW_007422266.1:0-522 GCF_000475195.1 Diaphorina citri
AGAAATCGACCTTTTGATCATAAATTTTACCCAAATGCAACTGCTCCATTGATACTGTCCTCTGTGCTGTGAAAGTAAATGGTAGGTAATATTTGTATGAACGCCTAGTATCTCTTATCATATGCAATGTGCTAAGCATTTTGCACAATAGGGTAGAGTCTAGCGTGGTAAATTTCCAGTTCCAGGCCATCCTAAAGGTTAAGTATCCGATTTTGTAGAACTTTTTCCTACCTACGTATGTATTTACATTTCATCGGGAAACCCTGAACCACCATGTACCAAACTAGTGTCTTCCTAAGTAGGTAAATACTAGCATTTTCGGCAAAGGCATTAACTAAGAATTTACGAGTCAAGAAAAATCCTGAAAACATCCTGTGACGAAAAAAAGGTCAAGTATTTCTCTCTCTCCCTCCACTCCCTCTCTCTTTCCCCCTTTCTCTCTCTCCCTCTCTCTCTCTATCCACTCCCCGATTTTTTCCATAATCTCTTGAGAGTTTTCGTTTTTTTACTTTCTATTTTTAT
>NW_007422267.1:0-522 GCF_000475195.1 Diaphorina citri
AGAAAATTTAATAAATTGAGCGTTGAAAAAAATCAAATTAAGCGTAGAAAAGTACCGAATGAATTTTGGATGATTATCCATTGAAACTCGGATAAAACACAGATTGAAACTTGGATAATACCCCGATTTCAACTTGAATAAAAATCCGACCCAAACTTGGATAATACACCGATTTCAACTTGAATAAAAATCCGACCCAAACTTGGATAATACACCGATTTCAACTTGAATAAAAATCCGATCCAAACTTGGATAATACACCGATTGAAATTTGAATGATACACCAATTTGAAGCGCGGATAATAGGTAAGAATGGATATTAATCTTATCCATCTATTTTTACTTTCCTTATCTTATAGGCATACTATCTTATAATATAATATTTCTGGCCATGGTCTTCACTTGACTGGAGTGGATTACGGACTGTCCCCTATTCCGACCCACACTTGGATAATACACCGATTTCAACTTGAATAAAAATCCGACCCAAACTTGGATAATACACCGATTTCAACTTGAATA
>NW_007422268.1:0-522 GCF_000475195.1 Diaphorina citri
TTTTTCCGTAGTAGGTACAGCAAGGACCAGTCAGACCTGTGGTCTATACCTAAGGATCATGCAATGTTTTGAAAGGTCTTTTGGCTACAAACATTTCAAGAGTGGATGCCCTTCGCACTCAACCTTTGCTATTTCTTTACCAAGGGACATTTTAGGCTAATCTACTCCCTGTTTAAACTGTATACTATTTTGAGGAGGGTCTAGGTTTTCTTTGCCCATTGGGATCAATTTAATTTGAAGAAATCATTTACTGATGAAAATTTGTAATGAAACAAGAAGTTCAAATAATACCCTGAAAATACCCTTAGTAGTGTCTCTTCTCGCCCATCTGATGAGAGGCATACTACGTCGACACAGACCACATACGTCTAATGGCGGCGGTGGAACACTCATCTTTTTTTTATTTAAAAAAAACCATCGATTTATGATTTATTTATATCAAAGTAAATCAGTCCAACTACGGCAGGACTCAGAGAGATCGGCTAAATCTCGGCTCGCGAGACATTGGGAATCGGCACAAAA
>NW_007422269.1:0-522 GCF_000475195.1 Diaphorina citri
CCCAAAAAACTAACATATGTACTGATTCTTCTGTTGCAGGTATAAAACGTGTGTTGTTAATCAAGTTCGTGAAATGTATGTACCTACCTGTGTATTGACTGTAATAGTCAAGGTAAGCTGTTGGTCATGGTTTCCAAATTGCACATCCCTCAAGAACAGCAAAAATATCCAGAGGTATAAGTACGTAATAGTTATGTATATCGTAAAAAGAAGAGCAAATAAAAGAAATTGCTGTACAAAATGACCAGTATAACCAAGGAACTATAATAATCCATGAAGAATACCACACAAAACACTCCGCACTTCACGGTAATTCGCTATTTAGCAATCATGGCATTCATGACGTAATATTACCTACAGAAAAAATCTGGTGTGAACATCACACGACTTTCTATTACATTTGCGGACTACGTATTTGAAAAACTTTTTGTTTTTCAAATACGTATAAAAAAATAAAAGGGAAATTTGTTGACACAGGGGAGTATCGAACCCGCAACTTCTCAACTGTAAGTCGGACAGTTC
>NW_007422270.1:0-522 GCF_000475195.1 Diaphorina citri
GCTCGAAGTAACAAATCATTTTCAATTGATAATTCATCTTTGATAGTATGAAAAGTTTTCTCATCACATGACAAATTTTTTACTGATGGCCAACCATGCTTGACATACTCCATTACCTTTGATAAGACTTTATCTTTTCTGGTACTATTGATAATTGTGTTGGCAGTCAAACCCAACTCTTTGAAACCCAAGTAGTACACAGTGTCATCAAACGTCTTGTCATAACTCAAAGGTAATCTTGAGAGGGCATCAGCAACGGGAATCTGAGTACCTTTCTTGTACTTGATAGAATAGTCAAAATTGGACAGAATAAGACTCCACCGCTGTAGTCTAGCTGAAGATAGCATAGGAACCGCTTTGTCCTCACCAAATAGAGTAACCAAGGCCTTGTTATCAGTGATCAGCGTGAATTTTTTTCCAGTCAAATACTTGGAAAAATATTGTACTCCATAGATCACAGCCAAAGCCTCTTTCTGTACTTGGGAATAATTTCTTTCAGCAGAAGACAAAGTTTTGCTGGCA
>NW_007422271.1:0-522 GCF_000475195.1 Diaphorina citri
CCAAGACAAAGATTATTTAATTTCAAGACAAAAATGTTATTTAATTCAAGACAATTCAAGAGAGAAAGGGGAAAAATAGAGAATGATATAAAGAAGATTCATCTTAATGGATCCTGATTCCTGAAGCTTAATCCTGAATTACAAGCGTTTGTTGTACGGGTTTTCAAGATGCTATGATCTTTCAAATTTAATACACTTTTAGCTTGTAAACTACAAGATTACAACACTATCTTTTTCAGGAATTTGGGACCCGAACTTATTACTAGTATTATTGCGACCATCGCATCGTAAAAGTCATTTAGAGTATTTAGGACTTCAAATGAGGTCATTTCCCAACAGAAGCATATTTTTCAAATTGAAAAGGTCATGGATAAAAATAAACTTCTGTACCCACCGAAATTTTTCAAACTGAAATAAGTAAAATCCAATTTGAAATTCGATAACAAAAAAATCTCTGAATTCCGCTTGGAGCAATCAAACAATATTTGATTATTGGTGGCCAAATTCGGACAGAGACAACAA
>NW_007422272.1:0-522 GCF_000475195.1 Diaphorina citri
GCAAACCAAAAAAAAAATCATTTAATTCTGTTTATCTTGTTTCATAAATGTTTTTTTCCAAAATAAATTACTCACCAAATGAAAGTAAAAACACACAACCCCGACCCAAAGTTCAAAGTTGTGACTTTGGTGAGAAATTAATAGCTCGCCCCTAAAGGGGATTTAGGTAAAAATTGGAAAAAGAAAAATTAATCTCATCTTGGACTACGATTATTTCAGGGATGAAGATATGCAGAGCATTGCTAGTCTGATGAGCACAAATAACAACAGTGATATTGCCCCACTAGAAGATTTTGATGAAGAAGAGGAATATGATGGTGAGTTTATCAATGTAGCATGTTCTTTGTGTCAAAGGCATATCACAACATTGAAAGAAAGAAAAAAACAGCAACAACAATTACAAATACTTATTTGGACTGCCAATGTAGGACTAAAAAGTCCCTTTCTGTCAGCAGCAGCAAAAACATTGGCTTATAAGTGCACATGTTGTCGGTAGAAAAGACAGAAGGCCTGGTAAGAACA
>NW_007422273.1:0-522 GCF_000475195.1 Diaphorina citri
TGAAAATTGATCAGAATTCGACATTGGTTTTGATTTTTATTATTATTATTATTATTATTATTATTATTATTATTATTATTATCATTTGAAAAAACCCCCTTTAGCCAGATTTTGTTCTTATTGCACGACTTACCACATTTCGACTTTCTAGGTTTTGGGGTTCTGAAGATAGAGCGGCGATTAGTGTGCTAATGCAATGAGTGAATAAACAGCATGGATCTTGCTTTCAGAGATCTATTTTATAGAGAGTTTGTGTACTACTCACTGTTCTAATAACACTGATCAACAAAAAAGCACTTTTTTCAGAAACTGTGTAGGGTCGGTCTATCTTATATGTTTTTTTTTTTCTCATTATAATTCGTATCTTGTTCGTAATTATAATTCGTATTTTGCCTATGTTCAGGTCAAGTACTCTCTGTGAGTGTAGATGAAGACAACATCATCCCCTACATTAACGGTACGCTACAGAACCCGGACCTTGCGTTGCGGATAGCCGTACGCAATAACTTGGCCGGAGCCGAG
>NW_007422274.1:0-522 GCF_000475195.1 Diaphorina citri
TTTCCAAAGTTTATACCTTTCTAATGAATATTAATATTATGTAAACAAAGATATCCCCTCTTTTCCCCCTCCTTCCCTCTTCGTTCTCTCCATCTCTTTTTCTCTCCCTTCTCTTCGTTAGGTATCTCCGATATGCCTCTTTCTCTTGATTTCTCTCTCCTCTCCTCTCTCAGACTACTGACCCTAACTTTCTTTATCTCTCCCTCCCCCCTCTTCCTATTCTGCCTCTGCCCTCTCTCTTCTTGTTCCTCCCTCCATTTCTTCCATCCCTCTTTCATTCTGCACCTCTCCTTTTTCTGACTACTGATCCGCTTTCCCTCCCCGCTCTTTTTCTTCCCTTTTCACCCTTCTCCTAACACATCTACCCTTTTCCTTCTCGACTCTCTCTCTCCTTCGAAATACCTACTTACACATAACAGAACAAAATTTTTGTCTAGATTACTCATTGACTCTGTGAATCGACCCTGGGACTAAAGGGTTAACTTTGACCTCGGTCAGCCTTTAAATCCCTTGGATAAAATA
>NW_007422275.1:0-219 GCF_000475195.1 Diaphorina citri
CCCAAAAAACGCCAGACCAAAAATATAGCCCCATTGAAACTCAAATTTCATTTTCACTCCAGCATTTTACTTACAATGTTCATTGGAACCAAATGACCTAACAGTAGACCATGGCAACCAGAATAGACAGCACCAAAGCGAATGATATCCTTAATTGACTAGCGTGGTTGGGGTTGGGTTCTGCAATGAAAACAAATTCAGATGATTTAGTAAGACATG
>NW_007422275.1:4179-10418 GCF_000475195.1 Diaphorina citri
AACAAAAGGAGTAATAGCGCCGAGATAAAAGACCTATACATGTCTGACGATGATACAAAACCTGAAGCCGAGCGTTGTAGCGTTGATCCTTGGGAGGAGATATTGAAGACATTTTGTAACGAGGGAAATCAGAGAAATGGCAACTGTAATCAGAAAACGAACAAAAGGAGTACACCAAACCTAAAAAAGTATGATATTGATTGGATATATAAAAGTAATAGTCAGCCTAGAGAGAAGTCAAAGAAGCAATGCAAACGAAAAAAGCCAAGTAATCACTCGAAACCTCAAAGCAAAAAGAAATCCCTGACCTATGTGGGGAAGAATTGCAAGCCTGAAAGTAAACACAGATGTGCTTGTCAAATGAAGCGACAAAATAGTCGAAAATCTCAACCTGAAGAAAATTGTAAAGGTGATGATAAGTATAACATATATTTACAAGAAGTAGAAGAATCTCAGACCCAAAGTAATCATAAGAAACCAGAGCATAACATGATGAAGGATTGTAGTGCGGTTACATATTACTGTTTAGTATGTAAAAATGGGAAATTCAACAGAAGATCGTAAAAAGCTAACGAATCTTGTGATCTTTGAAGAAGACCCAGTCAGTAATATTGCCAAGCCAGAAATTGTTTTTGATGAAATAGTAGGAGCACAAACACTAGACGACAGTGTAAAAACGTCTACATTTTAAACCAAGATGAAAGGGCATTGGAAGAAACTCTTTTAGGTACTGAAAATAAAACAAGAGAACAAAAATAATAAAGCGCCATCGACACATATGATGCATGTTCTACAATTAATACTTAATCAGACAAAGTGTGGAATATATGTAGAGAAATATCTTGTATTAGAATTAGATGTTTCTAGGTTTTGGTAACTTTTCAACCGGGAAGTATAGTTGGGGTTTGAACCTTCCGTTGTTTGAAACGGGAACTAATATTTTTAATGATACATGGTTCGAACTTCCGAATTTCGTGCATTTTGTGTACCGTTTTTTGAGACACAGGTGAATTTTCTTCTCAAAGAGTGTGAAAATTCGAAGTACTTAGTCTAAAAGTAGTAACAGCTATGAGATCATGAAAGAAATTACTATGACTTAGAATGAGTTTGAATGGTCGATTGAATCATACACGTTTCTTGTATTTGCTCTAAAGAAGCATGAGTTCCTTTTTCTCTCGAACATAATCATGTATTAATAAGATGTTTAGGAGCAGATTTCTCAGTTTTCATTCTATATGAAAGTGTTCTTAGAGTCTGGAAATCAAAAATTCCGTTTTAGTGCATTTGAATTTGGTGTCTAAAGGTAGGTATGTTACAGTTACACCTTACCTTACACCCAGAAAAAGGGTGAGCTTGAAAGTTTTTCCAGATCATGTATGAAAATCGACTTTTAGCGAATGTGCAGTCGATCAAAGAGGCGCTTTATTATTTCATTTTTAGAGAAAGGAAAAGTTATGTACAGTAAATATAGGAAATGTGTTTGGTATAGAAGCTGCTTTTCTCAAAACAAAATTAAACATGTAATATTTTATCAGCCTTTAGAAAAGAAAAGTTAGCAATTTTCTTCGTTGATTTTCAGTTTCAACAATTTTTTTTTTCTTTTCTGTTTTTTATTTGGTTTCGTAGTTTTCATCCAAGACGGTGGTTGGACCAACCAGAAGAATTGTTGAATCGGCTAGAATCTGGAAGAAAAGAAACAGAATTTTGATAATATTAAACTATAAAGAGGAAACAAGAGAACACAAATTATGTAGTGCCGATTAAATTGATTATATTTTTATACCGGTTCTATATCTGTAGGACTAGCCCATCTAGAAGTGGGTTAAAATTTGTAAGGTCTGTGTTAAGACCCAATTTGAACACTTTTTTGGCCACCTTGGTTATCACCACCTAGTTCGGTGTCAGTTTATGTTTTCCGAGTCCTTTGGTCGAAGGATTAATTATATTTCCTAGATGATTTTTATACAGCAGCCAACAGCCCCCCTCATAAGATTTTTAGTAATTTGGGTATGGACCCCAAAAAACGCCAGACCAAAAATATAGCCCCATTGAAACTCAAATTTCATTTTCACTCCAGCATTTTACTTACAATGTTCATTGGAACCAAATGACCTAACAGTAGACCATGGCAACCAGAATAGACAGCACCAAAGCGAATGATATCCTTAATTGACTAGCGTGGTTGGGGTTGGGTTCTGCAATGAAAACAAATTCAGATGATTAAGTAAGATATGGTTAGTAAGAATAAACCCCCCTTTAAAGACCTCGGTAGTTATACAGGAATGTTAAACTTCTATCAAACAGTTGTAATCTCATAATAGAGAGTTTTCGCAACCAAAATTAGCGTCTCGTTAACTGAACTATTTAACGTTATTTGATGAAAACTCGTTTCTGCACGTGCACAGAAACGAGTTTTCGTCAAATAACGTTAAAGAGTTCAACTAACGGGACGCTAATTTTGGTTGCGAAAACTCGTTAATAGGGCAGATTTCGACATAAGTGACTGCTAGTTTTCATTAACCAATATTTCTGCGACCCTCCTCCAATCAGGTTTTGCTTTTAGATCTCCTTCTTTTACTCCACCTTTTCCCAATTTTATTTGGGGTCGGTGGTAAATGGGAAGCGTTTTCTTAATTTTCACTATTTCACCCATATCAAGGAATTGGCTGGGGCTTTTAATCCCAAAATAGGACGAGTTCTTTCAGACTTGGACGAGTTCTTTCAGACTTAACCCGTCGAAGGCATATTGGTTTCAATCTAGCCCTGATAAATTAATATAAGTGGACTAAGAGCTACTTACCCAACTGTCCATCCAGGATTTCATTACTCATATTGTCTGGAAAAGAAAAGAAATGCAACACGTGAATACAGACAGTCAATGACGATAATCACAAATCCTCAATCAATGAATGAATCATTATTCACATTATAAAAGAAAAGACATTGGTAAATTGGTAATCATAAATTATTTGATGATATCATAACCCCATTACTAGAAAAAAGTCGCCATTTGGTAAGCTTAAAAGACTACTAAATAAAAATACGAATGATAGATAATATGTACAACATTATTTGTTGTAACATTCGTTCCTTGCTCTAATATCACATTGGTTTGAACCTCTACCTTTCTTTAATTTCCATCAATCCTATCTAGTACATAATTTTTTAAAACCATTCCCAGAAATTATTCATGCTAGAAAAAAGAAGAGACCTCAAAAGCAAAGAAATGAATGCTCAAAAAAAGCTCTTACTAGTGCCCAAAACTCAAACTTATTTAAAGTCACTTTAAATTTCCTTTTATTATAATTTTGTTTAAATCAACATGCCTGTGTGGTTGGGCGCTAGTAAGAAATGTCAAAAGCAAATCCTATGAGAGCAATAATAGACAGCTGTAATAAATTAGCAGCAAAGAAAAACAAGTTTCCCAGAGATTTGGTAAGTGGTCAGCAGCCTCTTTTAAAACATGCGAAAGGTCATCATCACCTCCTAGCAAACTAGAAGATATTCACAATAATATGTGAATTCCTCTGGTAAAATTGTCTCCACTTGAATAAACGATCGAGATTTTGGCGGATGGCAGATGGGTCTTTTCCTCTCCAAAAGTTCATGTCAAGTGGAGTGAATTCACTTTTATTGTTACAATTCATTTGGTGAAAATGTACATCTCTTATTGAGGCATGCAAAGATTAAAAGTAAACAATCGGGGATAGGTAATTATGTAAAATGGAAATAAATGGGGAAATCGGTTAAAAAGAGGTAAACAAAGGAGGAGACATCAAAAGAGAAAAAGGGGGTAAACCAATGAAATGAAACGGAAAAGTTAAATAAAGAAGAAAAGAGAATGGTAAATAAAAAATCCTCAAAAACATAAACACGGAGACGGGCGGGGATATTGTAAACAAAGAATTTGAACTGAAACTCCGCGAGCAAGACAAAAAAGGTGGGTATTCTAGTGGGGGGTAAAACACGCAATCGCTTACCCTCTCCGGAAAACAGATTGGGTGGAGAAGGGTAGGACCACCCATAGGCGTTCTCTGCTCGCAGCACGGCCTCGTAAGTACCGGGTTCGAGACCCGGGAAGTCATGCACCACGGTGTAGTGTAACCCGTCTGACGAGGCTATCACCTTGGGGTGAACCTCCAACCACTCGTCACTGTCGCTCTCTTGCTTTCGATATTGCAACTTATACGACTTAATGACTGACAGACTTTCAACCATCCATACTAGCCGCGGACTTTTGTTATCGCCGGCAATGCTGGCCCGCTCGAAGATGGGTCTCAACGGAGTTCCTATAACACAAAGGTATGGCTCACGTCTCAACACTGCTGTACCTGAGGAATTCCTTTCCTATTCTCACGTAAACCTCCCTCTCATTCTCGTCATGAATATCTCTCGTCAACGTCAACCCAACTTCCCTGCCCATTCCCGTTACCATTTTTTACATCGGCTAATTTATGAATTCTTATGATCTTATGAACATTTTGTTGTACCATCAGTCATAAGCTTTATCTTAAAGGAAACCCATTGTGTCCCTCCCACAAAACTTTTAATATCGAGTTCCCCTCATCTTTTACAGAAAATTTCTGGTTTAGGACCGTTAGGACGGTGCACTTCAGGTACACCCCTTGACGTTCGCACACCTCCCTGACTGCTTTCTAGAAGCCTTCACTTCGTCAGCATTGTGGTACGATATGTATGCAATGGAGTTAATACAAAGGATTGAGGAATTAGTACAGGAAAGTTAGAATATTCACACACACGAACACGAGTCAGCCAAAAGTGCGAAGCAAAACAAGGTTGTTATTGAGTTAGAGGGATATTGAGGACTGAACTTTCACCTAACCTTCACCTATGTGCTAAGTGCTAGAGAGAAAGTTTCTGCTGTTTTCCGCGAAGGAGTGCATTTCTGAGAAGAAAGCCCAAAAAATTTTTAGAAAGCCCAAAATTGTTTGGACCGGTCGTGCAAAAAGCACTTTGCAGTGCTTGCATGTTTATCTTTTTGACGAGGCAGAATACAGGAGAAACATCCTAGTTCTTTTGTGCATGAAAATAATTTTACTCCCTGAAAATCTACTTCCCTACACCAAAGTAAATACATTAGGAACCCTTCTACTGGTGCTTATTTACAATGTTCAACACCATACTGATGGTGAATCGCTCAAACCAAGAGTTAAAATGTTATTAGTGCAAGGATAAGTGTGGTAATGAAAAAAAGTCAAAAGGTAACGGAGATTAGTGATTCAAACAGAAAAAATACCGCTCTAAACTAATTTCCCCTATAAACGTCAAACTTCAAATCCATTTTAGGATTTAGGTCATTTAGGTCTCAACCTTTATATCTTGTTAAAACTACTCCTTTTTAAATTGATACTGTATGGATTAGACATTGTTAATATTTGAGTTATGAAATCGAAAGTTAGCAAACAGGCCAATCTGTACAACACATTTATCGTTAGCTGTAAAATTTTGTGTTCCACAACCAAACAGGATTAGGTGTTCTAACTTGGACTAGAATCGGAATAGAATCAGGATTGGTCTTCCATAAGAGATTCTTTGCCTAGTTAAGACACCTAAATCCCATTTAGTGTTCAAGCCTCATTCCCACGAGTCATTTTGTGCAAGTGGCATGCCACTACTTCGCACTATAAGGTAGAAACACACTTGACGTAAGCTCACGTGACGTGATAGTAGTATGTTTCTACCTTTACTTGCATTCGAGACACAATACGTTCACACAAGTCAATAGCACATCACTTGACCGTGTGAATGAGGCTCTCGGGATATGGCCAAGCTAAGTCCATCCGTCTGACAGTCGAAAAGCAAGCAGGCACTCTCTCCCTCAGACTTACCACTGAGTACAATCGTCTTTCTGGTAGCTCCGAGGGTATTGTTGGCCACACAATGGTAGGTGCCGAAGTCTTCTGCCTTGGTGTTTTCAATCTTGAGGATGTGCTTGTGGATTTTGTTCGGGTCCTGGTGTTGGACCTTTAAAGGGAAGGGCCTTTTTAAAACACCCTTAAGGGCAAGGACCTTTCTCAAGAGTTAAAATCGTGAAAAAACGCCGTATTTTCAAAGGTCCTCTCTCTTTTAAGAACAAATTGATTAAACAAGGGAGGTTCCCTGTCCTCAAAAAGGAAGGTCCCCCTGATGGTATGTGATGTAAACCCCCAACCCCCCCTCCCCATTTTTAGTCCGTCCTCTTCCTTCATTATTACAATAGTAATAAAAAGGTATAAGGG
>NW_007422276.1:0-522 GCF_000475195.1 Diaphorina citri
TTAATGGAATGTGGGCCTGGATGTAAAATGCCAGTAAAAAGGGGAAGCATAAACACTTTTTCCAGCCACCCACTATCACGTATCCGTCAGGTCTATCTGATATGTGTGGTCATCAGGTAACAGGTAGACCTGACAGGCAGACCTGATCAGGTGTACCTGTCAGGTCTTCTCGCAGGCAACGCATTAATGTGTTTGTGCGCATACGTTTCTGCGCAGTTCTTTCTGGTCTTCCACTAGCGCGCTTGCATAGTGGCGCTACCTAACGGACGAAAAAAACAACTGCGTAAAGTCTGACGTCACACATATTTGAACTCGTACCCCTCACGTGCCATAACTGACTAGGCGGAGCTTTCTAGTTCTATTCGAGCAGGATAAAAAGGCAAACTTCTATTCTAAGGTGCGAGATTGTATTGCCCGCACCTAATGATTCTATTCTAAGGTGCAATATTGCCCCCACCTAAAGATCGAGTCCGCTTACGACGCCTGATGCGAAGTAAAGTTGCTTTCAGATCATTGCTGTCA
>NW_007422277.1:0-522 GCF_000475195.1 Diaphorina citri
TTCTACTATTTACCAATATTGTTATCGTACATTTTAAGAAATTATATACATAATATTGTAAAAAAAAAAAGAAAAAATATACATGGGTTTTACCCGTCGATATGTTAAAAATAAAAAAAAATAAAAATAAAAAAATCACTTTCCGAAAGTTCAAATCATATCAAATCTCGAACTCTTAGTAGTACATCAGAGCTTTTTCACAACTCTAGTGGATATCACAGAATTACTAAGTGTCTCATTAGCAATCAATTTTCATCTATCAAGAATCTTTTTACACTGGTAATGCCGCCACTGATCGCTACTCCATTAAAATGCTACTCAATTGTCCTCACGACGCTGACTGCACCCCGAACTCCAAGCACAGAGCCGCAAAAAAACTTCGACCCCACCGGAAATCGAACCCGGGACCTCCGGCGTGCAAGACTAGTGTGATACCTACTCGGTCACGGAGGTTGCCACTGTGGTAAGTCTCAGTAGTAAGATCGGTATAAGTACTTACCAATAGCTTAGCATGTTCAATGG
>NW_007422278.1:0-522 GCF_000475195.1 Diaphorina citri
GTATTTAAAGTCATACCTGGGGAATATTTAATAAGAATTATGTCTCCACTCCTCTTCCCCCCGTTTATTCTTCTTTCTCTCCTCCTCTCTCTCACTCTCAGTCTCACTCGTAACCTTCTGTCCCTCTTTTGTTTTTCTTTTTAAATATAATATTTTAGCAATTTCTTCCTCCCACTTTTTTACCTTCTATTACATTGTTTTTTTATTTCTTCATATTTTTTGTGGAATAAACTTTAAAAGCAGACTTTTGAAGAAGAAAATAATAAAATTGCTATCAACCAATCTGGAGGAAAAGTTGAACTTCAGTTGTAGGTATATGTTTTTATTTATTGATCCACACTGTTATGTACAAAATAGTCATAGGTATTGATGTATTAAATAAATCAAATTTTCTGATAATAAATCTAAGAAAATCAAATGAGAAGAACTTTGCTTCGAGCTTCGACTGCTTCTGATATGAAGGAGAGAAATTGTTGGCAAATCCGTCTTATTCTTAGCAAGGAACTTGCTCTATTATGTGCT
>NW_007422279.1:0-522 GCF_000475195.1 Diaphorina citri
ATTGATAGAACGACGAGTTACCAGTTTGTTCTTGATCTCTTGCCACAGTTGACTATCTGCTGATAGACACTTCATATTACCCATGATGTACAGACCTTGCTTAGCTCTGGATAATGCCACACACACCCGGTTCACAGTCTTTAGGAAACCAACGTTATTATGAACATTACTCCTGACAAGGGAGAGTAAGATGATTTTGTTCTCTTCCCCTTGATATGCATCAATAGTTGTAACGCGAATATCAGTCAAGTGTGTGAACCTGGTACTGATTGTTTCCTCAAACAATTCCACCTGTCCACTATAAGCAGAAATAATGGTGATATCTCTACAACGATAGCCTTGCTTGAGCAAATAGCTTGATAGATTGAGTAGAATATTCACTTCAAAGGCGTTCCAAGTGCTTGTCTCATGGAGGTGTCTGCCTTCATGTACTTTGTGATCAAAGAATTGAACATTCATGGGCATGCCTTTGACATTTGGTAACTTTGTGACGGAAGGATGATTGATGAGTGTATCGTAGAT
>NW_007422280.1:0-522 GCF_000475195.1 Diaphorina citri
TTCGCGGATTACCTATTCTGAGCCAGGACTTTTGATTTTATTGGTTGGGGCCTCAATCTGAGTATAGGTAACTCTTGGATTTAGCAATCTGTTTAGCTAAAAAGTTTCAGATCAACCAATCAGCAATCAGAGTTTCGCATTTTCTCTTTTTCTTTTTCTTTTTCTTCTTCTTCTTCTTCTCCTCCTTCTTTATCGTTTTCTTCATCTCCTTCTTCTCCTCCTCCTTCTTCTTCTTCATCTTTCTAGCCTTTTCCTATTTAAAGAGGGTCGGTGTTTCTTGTCAGTCTCTTCCAGGTAGCCCTATTTTTTTCTCTGAGTCACCCCATAGGTATGTTTCTCAAAACCTTTAATGTTCTGCATATAAAAAGGGATGTTGGAAGGGGGTGAAAATTGACTTCTCTATGATGGATTAGGGTGGACATGAGTACAAAGTAGCTACAAATGTATAAAAGCTGTTCAAAATGAGATCCATTTGTTTGTACACAGTAACGCATTCTTCGCTCTAACTCAGGACCAACTGCG
>NW_007422281.1:0-522 GCF_000475195.1 Diaphorina citri
TTTTTTTTTTTTAATTTTAAGGAAGAGGATTAAAAGGTTGGAAAGGGATAGGCATTTAAATTGTCAACCTCCTCTTCAATTGAAACACATAGAAAATCGTATTAATAGAATAGAAATAGATGAGAAAAGAGGACCAAAGGGGAAGTTGAATAATCGATTCCGTTTCAACGGGAAAGATTGAAGAAAGAGAGGATAAAGAGGGTTTAATTCCTAGCCGGAAATTGCCCTCACGTCACATGAGCTCACGTGACGTGATAGTAGTGTAGCTGTCCTGAACGAAATCACGTACAATATTATGGGAAACCTTGAACTACATCTTTCTGACTCCCCATGAGCTCACGTGACGTGATATTAGTGTGCTTTTACCTTTATTTTTCACAAAATGGTCTCCTGCCTCGGTGGTATAGTGGTCAAGGCACTCGCCTGGTAAACAGGAGGGCATGAGTTCAATCCCAGCCGAGGTATGGAATTTTATCCTCAATATAATTTGAGACTTTGACCACAATAATAGTAGTAGCCTAC
>NW_007422282.1:0-522 GCF_000475195.1 Diaphorina citri
GTGGTAACCTGGTAATGGTAACAGTATTTCTGTAACACAGAACGTAGTAAATACATTTGGTTTTGCTAGAGATAGACGAAAATTTTGTCCTTTCTTTTGTGATTTACCTACTGTAAAAAAAGAGTCTAAATCAATAAATAGTGGTATCTAGTTTCGCTTTTTTCTGTTTATTTTTTATTTATTTATTTTCTTCAGTAGTAATTATCGAAAGAAAAAGTGTACCTACACATTCCCTTGGTTGAACAAGGGGATGCCCTTGGCCGAACAAGGGGGTGCCCTTGGTTGAACAAGGGGGTGCCCTTGGCTGAACAAGGGGGTGCCCTTGGTCCTGCTCTATGACTTTAAGCGCAACTGCTCCATTATTGTACATAGGTATCTGTTTAGTAGTATTAGGTATGCAGATTTCTAGTTCCTACCACATGTTTGGCATGAGCTCAGGTGTTACCTGTACCTCTGCTAGTTGTAGGTACGCCATTAACAATGGTGTATAGGTAACAGTGGTAACCTGGTAATGGTAACAGT
>NW_007422283.1:0-522 GCF_000475195.1 Diaphorina citri
GCAGAAAGTGTATTCCTAAAACTATGCATTACGTCAGTGTAAAGTTCAATGAATCTTACAAATATAGGGTGGTTGAGATAATATGTAATATAATTGGTTACCTATTAGGTAATCAAGGGTTTTTACTAGCTATATATAAAGATCTGAGTGAAAAGGGATTATCAAGAAAGGATTTTTTCAACCGAGGCAACTGGAAGTTGTTGGCTAAAATACCGAACCCATTTAAGTGAGAAAACTTCATCAGAAGACTCAAAGGTGCCAGACTTGACAATTTTACACCCTTCAACCACCGGGAACCAAGTTTAGATGGATTTTCTTTTAGGGAAACTTTTGGAAAGGGAACCGGTTCGTTCCCCTTTTGGAACTAAAATGGCGCCTGTACTAAACCATTGGAAATCCAAGAAAGTACACCTTGTTTGTCCCCAGTGAGGGCACCCTAAATACTGGTAAGAACTGATACAGAACATGGACACAGGAAAAGTGCTGGTGTGAGTTTTAATGAAGTCTTAACAGGAAGTGGCA
>NW_007422284.1:0-522 GCF_000475195.1 Diaphorina citri
TGGCAAGCTATATTGAATAATGATCACTAATTACTCGTACAAGCATAACACCAGGCGATGTTCATCAAAACTCCGAACCCAACCGAACGGAAATACTGAAGTCAAGTTTGAATGTGATACCTGTTCAGTACAACAATAGTTTACAAAAAAACTAAGAAAAAACTATAGTTTACAAAAAACTTGAAAATTCTGAAATATATTTGATGGTCATTGTTATCAATCTCTTTTCTATGGGGTCTCTTTGTGAAGAATGTTTTTTTCTGTTAAATCAGATCAATACCTATTGCTTCAAACTGATTCTTCATTGTTACAAAAGGGCATTACGCATATTATAATTACCTACCTAGGTGGTATATTTCAATATTAAATTAAAAATCAATCATCTTGAAAAAAAAAACTATATTAGAACAAACAAAGAAATTGAAAACAATTTGGTACTTTTGGCACATCCACCAATGGAAAATAAGGCACATCCACCAATAAAGTATAGGTAATCGAAGTTTTCAGTTTAGAAATTATAAT
>NW_007422285.1:0-522 GCF_000475195.1 Diaphorina citri
AGATGCGCTACCCTCCAAAGGCTGGCTAGGAAAGAAGAAAACTCCCTGTTAATTTGTTAGACCAGCCATACAACGCAACTTTACGATAGGTCGCGCAAATTAATTCCCATGAATTCATTGCAACGTGAATTGCAGAAACTGCACAGTTTTCGACTCAAATTGGAGTAATAGATAAAGTTCGTTCCTGGAACGGCTTGCTTTCTTCTATCCTGCCTTCATTCTCACTTCGCTTTCGGTACTACAAGACCTTAGCAGTTACAGTTCCCTTCAAACCTCTTCAACGGAGCAACGTGTAAGGCTAGCCTTAGTGATATTTTTTAATTGCCTGTTTCAATGCATTCTAATTCCCTACGATTAGAGAACATTAACATGCCTAGAGATTCTCTACAACTGTACAGAATAAGAGATAGTTTTGTACAAAGTTTGAAAAAAATAGAGAGGTAAGTAAGTAGGTACTAGGTAGCTAATTACTTTGCTGGTAATAATAATGTCTGTGTCGAGTCTGCGTGATATTTTGTGTCA
>NW_007422286.1:0-522 GCF_000475195.1 Diaphorina citri
TAAATTAGGTATTTATATTTCACCCCTCCAAAAATGAAGCTTTTTTTTCTGCTATAAATTTTTGAGGTAGGTAAGTACATACTTATGTAGGTAGGTACTTCCCTAAAATGAAAACACAATATTTGATATAAATAAATACTTATGTGTTGTGTATCATTTAAAATTTTGAATTAAACATTCATATAAGAAGATAAGGGATACCTACCTAGGTACCTACTTGTTATGGGTTTGAAATTTTGAATACCTATCAAGGCCACACTAATAAAGAAGGTACCCAGTTAGGGTTGAGTAGTGGGTACCGTACTACATTCATACTCTTTTAACATTCTTAACTACCCATTTGCCTCAGTGGCAAATTTAGGGAGCCTTAATCTTTATCCAATTAAAAGTAGGTACTTGGGTAGATATATTTTTTTAAATACAAAATAGGCCCTAAGATTTGGATCTTTCTTTCAGCACTTTTACATCACTACTTACCAATTCTAAAAAAAAAAAAAAAAAAAAAAAAAAAAAAAAAAAAAA
>NW_007422287.1:0-522 GCF_000475195.1 Diaphorina citri
CAACCAGCAGATGAAGAGCTTTCTAACTAAGCCCATCAGCCCTTATCTATCTGTCTAGGGGCTTTTCTGTCTTGTTTATGAAGGGGTTAGGGATTTGTTTAGATTGTTTAGAATATGATGAGGAGTTTCTACCAGGAGGTTTACTAGTCACTGGTGAGGAACGAAATGTTCTTGATAAGAAATATAAAGAAACGGGAAGATGGAAGAAAGAAAGGAGAGAAAGAGGAATGAAGAGTAAAGAAAGCAGGGGAAAGGGGGCTAAGGGGGAATGAGTATCTAAGGGAGGAATAAATACGAAGGGAAGGAAGAAGGAGAAAAAAGAAAAGTAAAAATAGAAGGCGAAAGAGAGATAGAGAAATGAAGAGGAGGAGTGAGAGAAAGAGAGAGAGAGAGAGAGAGAGAGGAGTAAGGATATAATTTAAGCAAAAAATACAGAAGGGTCTTTAAAACGAGAACAGTAGGGATTAAGAAAAAACAATGAAGAAGAAACAGAGAGAGAGAGAGTATTTATGACAAAAGCAT
>NW_007422288.1:0-522 GCF_000475195.1 Diaphorina citri
CTTGGATGCGGCGGTCGATCTCTTGACGGACTTGGGACAGTTCCAGTTGAGCGCGGAGCACCTGAAGGAATAGAATAGAATTGAATTAAAGACGGAAGAATTGAATTGAATTCAAATGGTAAGGACAGGAATTGAATTGAAATGGTAAGGCGAGGAATTGAATTGAAATGGTAAGGCGAGAAATTGTATCGAAATGGTGTGCTTAGAATGAAATATATTTTTTATACCTTGTTTTTACTACCAGCATAGGACTGAAAAGTCCCTTTCCACTGGCAGTTTAAACAACTTCAGTATATGCTGGCAGTAAAAACATGAGTTTCCCTTGAAAGTGTCGATAAAGTAAATGAAACTCCGAGTCGAGATAATGGAAGTATCCATCGTTAAGCATAACTTAAGTAAAATGGTATTTACAAAGGATGTTTAATTTAATTAATAAAAGCAATAATACTTTCTTCTTAAAGTTTCTTTTCTCTCGCTAAATTGATTTTTTTTTTAAATAGGTACTTGAATTTTCTTTGTTTT
>NW_007422289.1:0-522 GCF_000475195.1 Diaphorina citri
TCTCAGTAGCTGTTTAGCCTTCTGAGTGAGTTCTACAGCTCTCTCAACCACTAGTACAGGCCCATTCATATTAAAATTGTGATAAAGATTTTCTAAAAATATCCTATTTTATAAAATCACGTTTGAAATTTATACAATCGACTGATGGCTAATGACTGTAAAATTCTGTTTTTCTTGTGGATGATTCGAAGTCATAGGCCACTAATGTTACGGAGCTTTGAATGTTTGATTTCCACCTTTAAATGTTTGCTCTTGATTTCTCCTATCCTTCTGTCCGGATTGAGAATTAAGTTGGTTGTGATATCCCGGATCCTTACACAAGTATTGTCTGGGTTACGTGTTGTTGAGCACGTCTGTGTTGACGTCATTAGTGACCATCGTTTATGACGTCTGAAGACAATTTTATGGTTTGAGCAATGAATTTTATGACTTCAATAATGGTTTGGGGAGAGATTGTTCGCGGAATATTGATTGCTTGTTTGTGGGTTTGATTTATTGTTTTGGCATTTTCCCTCCGAATGC
>NW_007422291.1:0-522 GCF_000475195.1 Diaphorina citri
AGAGGATTTGGTGATCAAAAGAACAACAAGAACAAAATCCATGGAAAGTAGGTACAAGAACATGAACAACATGAAAACCAACAATACAAATACCAACAATGGAAATAACAAGAAAAACATCAACAAAGATGTTCTTTGATAGTGACAGTCAAAACCATTGACCCCCAACACTGATCTAACTACAGATAGGTACAGAATCTGATGAACATGACAATCTACTAAATACCTACTTAAGTAGACGTTTTCGTAGCGTGTGTATCATTCAAAACCTATTATCATTATCAAAATGATTAATGTCATTAATGATTATGATCTTCTTATCATAATAATGTATTAATTTATTTGTAGCAACAAAAGTATCATTATTATTACGTTGCATGTGGTCCTTATTGAATGTGGGTACCCACACACACCTCCCTAGGTTGGGCCTTTTATTCTCTGCTCTTTCTTCTACTTCTTCTTCTTCTTCTTCTTCTTCTTCTTCTTCTTCTTCTTCTTCTTCTTCTTCTTCTTCTTCTTCTT
>NW_007422292.1:0-522 GCF_000475195.1 Diaphorina citri
GTCATGTAGAAAGACTTGTGAGTTGTCCTGTATCAGTTCTGTTTCTATTGGCAGTCGAGTCACTTGGATAGCTAGTAGTAGCTAGGGATTTGGTGGAGGAGTGAATACAGTGGAAGGGAGAGGGAACAGGGGAAAACTCAATCTGCATAGTTGTGCATTCTAATCAGGTTTGTGTGTGACGAGTGACAAATGCAGGCAGTATTTCAGCCTCTCCTGACCCCTTTGCTTTTGAAGCCTTCGAAAACTGAAACACATGTACGTACTATCAGTAGCAGAACATGCCTTTATGGCGCAAATATACGTAAGTATATTATACATGTTTGCTCAAACGTATCTTTTTCTTGTTTGTCTATATCAGGGGTTCTTAACCTTTTAGAATTGGCGGACCACTATTGATAAACCAAAAATCTCGCGGACCACTTGAGATTATGTATGTATATGCAATACACGCTATGTGACAATGGGTATGTATTAGAGGACCTATATCTACCTGTAGGAAAAGAGATAGAAAATGAGAAAAAT
>NW_007422293.1:0-522 GCF_000475195.1 Diaphorina citri
TTTTTTTTTTTTTTTTTTTTTTTTTTGACACGCATATTTGAGATTCTGATCCTGTATTTATACGATTCTAGGTAGCCCATTGGGGACTTAAGAAGAGACGGTAAATGCTAAGTGGAGTATAGAACATAGTACTCTCGATATAACATAGGCCATCTTCACCATACTGTCACGAGAGAGACGTGCATGAGGAAGATAGTTTAACCCGGACTAATTAAACCGTGTAGATAGGTGTGCAATCATATATGGCATATTATGCCTCTAGCAGTGGACTGACCATTGTAGATTATATATTGTCGAGATTGGAGGTATTGAGACCAATCTGACCCATGAAGTTGTTGTTGTTGTTGTTGTAGCGGCTTTAGCTTTTGCCGAATGGTGTTGGCAGAGTAAAGAAAAGACATCTTTTTGTATCTGCCATATGTTGTTGTAGCGGCTTTAGCTTTTGCCGAATGGTGTTGGCAGAGTAAAGAAAAGACATCTTTTTGTATCTGCCATACACCGGGGTGATGGTCTCTAGCCATG
>NW_007422294.1:0-522 GCF_000475195.1 Diaphorina citri
ATATCCTTTGATAATGAACCTAGTCTGGCGTACAAGGTAAGAACCAAGATGGTACACGGATAATATCCGGGTTCTAGTCCCGGCCAGGGGTATTTTATTCTGTACGGATAAGGTTCATTCACGGAACAGCTGGCTTTCTTTTATTCTGTCTTCCTCTTCCTTCTCTCTTTCATTTCGGCACTATAAGACCTTAGCAGTTACACTTCCCTCTATCAAACCTCTTCAATAAAATAACTCTTATTTTACTTATGGCCAGGACTTAAACTTAGTTAACTCTTGCATCAAACATCAATTGCCAACATAGTAGCTTGGAGGGTGGCATGCTTTTTTTATTCTGTCTTTCTCTTCCTTCTCTCTTTCATTTCGGGACTATAAGACCTTAGCAGTTACACTTCCCTCTATCAAACCTCTTCAAAAAAATAACTCTTATTTTACTTATGGCCAGGACTTGAACTTACTTAACTCTTGCATCAAACAATCAATTGCCAACTTAGTAGCTTGGAGGGTGGCATGTGGCATGTA
>NW_007422295.1:0-522 GCF_000475195.1 Diaphorina citri
GTTGATTAGGTCTGTCCAGGATTTTTGCCATTTTTCATAAATATACTTCTTTCCGACTGAAATAAGGTCGGCGGGAGAACTTAGATTTACAATTTCAGCACCATCAAGTTGTCTAGTGGCTCTGTCTACGATCTCATTTCCCGATATGCCAGAAAAATTAAAATAAAACAAAATAAAAATTAATGATGTTGGGCTTATTGCTTTGCAAGGAACTTATGAGAAATGGATTTTACAAGCGATAATCTGTCTATATTTCCCTCTCTATACTGCTTCATGTAAGAAGCTACATATTTACTTTTTTCAACAGTTTTCTTGCATCTTTTCCGTTTTCTTTCAACAGTATTCATTTTTACTGTGCTTCCCGTTTGAATTTCCTGTAAAGCGTCGAGCAGTACGTACATATTAGGGTGAGGATGGTAGAACATGCTGTTCAATTTGGCATGGAAACTGTTGAGTTGGAGTTCTAATGTAGTAAGAAAAGATCACTTTGAAAATAGAACATTGGAACGAATTTATTTTGTG
>NW_007422296.1:0-522 GCF_000475195.1 Diaphorina citri
TTTAAACAATCACCATGGTTGCACCAAAGAAACAGGTAAGTGTCAACCCATTCCCTTTTTCCCCGAACTTTTTTGAGCTCCTTTCCTGGACCTACACTCTTGCTCGGACCACGTGGCTTAGGTTGTAGAAAAAATAAAATGCATGACGAATTTTCTGCTCTTTTCCTTTGTTCTTTAAACTTTGTCCATTATTGGCCTTAAATTCTGGCATTTTGTCAAGGGTGCAAGAGAATCACGTGGAAGTTTTGAAATGGCCCATGAAGCCATCCATTTGTAGGTCTTGCTTTTACAGGTTAGGTCAATAGATCAGTTGCGCTTACTTGGGTGATGTTTCAAAGCCATAGAGCAGGAAAAATGAGGACCAACGGAATTTTTCTTTTTCTTCTACGACTTCTAGATACCGAGATAAATTGATTTAAAAATACCGGTATAAATCGTGAACTTTGACGTCACATCAAATGTCCCGAGCAAAGCTCCCTTGCAGGCAACGCATTAATGTGTTTGTGCGCATACGTTTCTGCG
>NW_007422297.1:0-522 GCF_000475195.1 Diaphorina citri
GACAATCCATTCGAGAATTACAAAAAGTCTTACACCTCACATTTCGGAGATTTGTATCAGGTATACATATGTAGAGATAAATAGATGTAATCAATTTCTCGGTGGTGCACTGGTTAAAAGGCTCGGCCGGTAATCAGAAGGGCGCGAGTTCAATCCCAGCCGAAGTATGGAATTGTGTTCTCGATTTTTTTTATTATTATTTTTTTGTAATTTGACAAAAAATATAGTACCTAGCTGGTACTTACTGCTGATGTAAAGGGCAGTCCCATTTGAGCAGTTTAAATTAGCACTTTTTACTTTCCTTATCCTATAGGAAGGAAAGTAATGTAATCGGGTCAAATTTTCGAGGGTCAGTTTTTAGTGCCAAACCACGTTTTGAGGTCCCTAGAGCCTAAATCCAAAGTTTCAGCCATTGGTCCGTGTGTGTGTCTGTCCGTCTGTCTTTTTTATTTTTATTATTATTTTATTTAGTAGGTAACTAAAAAGGGCATTGGTGTTGTCATTTGCAATATCTTGCAAATG
>NW_007422298.1:0-522 GCF_000475195.1 Diaphorina citri
GTTTAAGGATTTTCTCCCTCCTTTTCCTAAATATTTTCTCTCCCTTTTCCTATTTTTTCTGTGCGGGATTTCTGATTTCTCTCTTTCTCCCCTCTCTAGCCTCACTGTGGGTGAAGCTTGAACTCTATTCTTTTACAGTTCCCTTTTTATCCCTTTCTTTTCAAACTGTGTAATTATTTTCCCTTTTTCTCTTGTAAACTTTCCCTCAAAGGGACTTTTTAATCTCATTTTGTCAGTAGACAAAGTATACATATGTAAATAGAGTATATTTTTCCGAGATTTATTCATCTCTCTCTCTCTCTTTTTTTTTTTACTCTACCAAATATTCGTCCGTTTTCCTACAGTCATTACCACAGTATATTTCCGACAAACTAAGGAGCCAACGATGATTTCCTGTAATCCTGTAATTACAGTACTTTAACAGTAAACAACTTCCCAGCTTCCCACAACCACAAATTATGAGGCAAAGATTTCAAAGAAGAGAAGAAAAGGATAGAGAGCAGAAGAAATAGAAGGACGAGG
>NW_007422299.1:0-522 GCF_000475195.1 Diaphorina citri
GAAATATTAAACGTAGGAAAAGTTTTGCTGGCCTCGAAGTGTGTTCCCCGTGTATTTCTTATGGGGGGACTAAAAAACATCAATATCTCGGGAACGGTTTGGAATTTCGGGAATTTTCGATTTTTCCCAGTATGTACAAATAATAAGGGATCCAATGGTGAAAACCGCATCTTTCTAGCTCATCTAGAAGTGGGTTAGAATTAGTATGAGTGAGTGAGTGAGTGAGTCAGTCAGTCAGTCAGTCAGTTACACAAGGGGCTGTATATATTATGGATTAGGCGTAGTCTTCTTCTTTTACTTTTTCAAGAAATCATCAAAACATTTTTGAATTATATAAACGAAATGACGTACCTACAAGACGTTACGTCATTACTAGAATACAAGAGAAGAAAACAGATTTTCCAATTTATTTCAACGGTATTTTGAACATTGAGACGTATGTTACAGTTTTAAGTTGAATACGTGGGTACACAAGAGTATTTCGGAATTAAGTTTCGCACTTCAGCTCAGATATCAACTTTA
>NW_007422300.1:0-522 GCF_000475195.1 Diaphorina citri
TCTCTTGTTAACTCTACAATATGTTTTTTTTTTTTTTTTTACTGAAGCACAGTGGAAAATCATGTGCATATGGATGGATTTAATATTAAAACAGAAAAAAAAACTATCCATTTTGTGTACTTTGAAGTAGATACCTACCTATTTTTATTTCCTAGCTACTCGTAACATAAATGCAAATTTGAATCAATAATACAAAACTTGTTCGTTGTTCTCGAATTTCAATTTGTTTTTGTTATTATTATTGTTATTATTTTATTTACCTACCTATTTTCCTATTTATTTACTTTTTTGTTCCTTTGTACCGAATCTTATATTATAAAATCAAGATCCATTCACATTTCACACACTGATCGCTCTATCTCCTGAACCACAACACCTAGAAAGCTGAAATTTGGTGGGATTCCTTTTATAGTCTAGGTGTGCAATAAGAAAGTATAGTCTAGGTTTGCGAAAATCTAAACCGATCCTGAGATATGATCAATTTTTGATCGCTAAAATCTCCATAAGAAATACACAGGAAGC
>NW_007422301.1:0-522 GCF_000475195.1 Diaphorina citri
ATTTTATAGTCGTTTCATGGAGAGTTCGACCAAAGGATCATAGAGAGTTAGGTTATACATGCCTTATGTTCCGCCCGGACCGGATTTTGTCCTGAGCGGATAACGTTCATTCTCGGAACGGCTGGCTTTCTCCTATCCTGTCTTCCTTCTCTTTTCGATTTCGGTACGATAAAACCTTAGCAGTTACAGTTCCCTCTATCAGCATGCACCAATGCCAGAATATGTAGTGATTAACTTTCACTCAAAGGGCCAATATTACTTTTAGCACACCACTTGAGAAACTTTCCTGTTCTTCAAACAAGCTATTCTATTCTGAGATGTATTTACATTCTAAATGGAAATCTATTATCCCCTTGGTTCATTTCCTCAGACAAAATATATCGATCATGTCTCTCGTAATCTGGATCAAGTGAATCAACATCTGACACATCTAGAAGACAATCGAGCACATCTTCAATCTGAACGAAAGCTGTGCTTACTACAATGTGGCAAACTGTTGACGATATTCTTCTTGTGTTATCT
>NW_007422302.1:0-522 GCF_000475195.1 Diaphorina citri
CGAAGCGAATACAATAGTCCGTCCACTATACCTTTTATTATTAGTAATAATAAAGGAAGGACGGACTAAAAAGAGAAGGAAGGAAAGCCGAATCATAATAACTAAGCATAAGCAGCAGGCACATGTAGATATTTTCAAGCTCCAAGCTGGGTCCGTCCCTCCGGGAATTTTTTAGCCCATAGTTTACTCGATCGTGGTTAAAGAAAATTAGTACCTATATACATATGTACCTATTTCCTCACGCTATATCAATAGCGAAGGTTGAGTGCGAAGGGCATCCCACTCGGAAAATTTTGTTTTAGCCAAAACCAGTTGGCCTCAAAGTGATCACTCTAAAGCTGATTGAGAGGCCGCGACAAACGGCCGACCATCTGAGCATGGGAAAAGGCGAAGAAGAAGAAGACTCGCACTGCGTGGTCGGGAGGTTGCGTATAAAGTCGCGCTGCGCTCCCGGGGCTTCGCGGTGTTGAGCATAGGGTCGCGCTTCGCGCTCCCTATTACTACATAATATATGTACCTACA
>NW_007422303.1:0-522 GCF_000475195.1 Diaphorina citri
AGCTTTTCTTGGAAGATTTGGTATAATATTGGGGTTTTCAACTAAAGGCTGCCATTTTTTCCCTTCTCCTTCCGATTTAATTAAGTAAGGCCTCAAGTTAGTGTAGACTTGAGGCTTTGAATTTTTTCTATTAACTTATGATCTAATTATAAATTTTTGTCAGTAAAGGGTTTCGGGTTTCTTCAAATTAATTTGATTCCAAGGGTAAGGTAAACCTGTACCCTTATACCTAAGTGTAAACTTGAGGCATGGAGTATTTTTTTCTACCAACTTATTATCTAATTAGGGGTTGAATAGTAGAGATTGCCTCCGGCAATAATTTCGCCCTTTGTTTGTAATTATTGTACTTTGTACTTGATTATAACCAATCCTCAAAATAAAATGGAAGAATTTTATTTGTGAAGTTAAACTTTATATTTATAGCATTTTATACAATAACATTTTATTTTCGAGAACTTTCAATTTAACAACATTAAAAATTGTGCTAATATTGATGAAAAATGATTTATGAACATATTTTTT
>NW_007422304.1:0-522 GCF_000475195.1 Diaphorina citri
TCAACAAACAACTCACAGAATCAGAATTGTTCTAACATCCAAAAATGTCAGAAGTCTTGAAAAGGGTAATTTCAACTTAACATTTTACCATGATCATTTCTCCCCAATATTTTGTTAAAGGTTCCAGTGGCGTAGCGTGTATGTATGGCGTGTATGGCGGCCATACAACTCAAAAGTTAAATCTAATGCCGATAAATATTAATGGCATGTACTGTGATGGGACTTGGTAGACCTGTGCATGAGCCCTACACGCCCTACACTTGAATTTAGACCACGCCGCCACTGAAAGGTTCTATACTTTATGTTTGTACCTACTTCTATTAATCCAATATTTGCACCAACTCACTTCAATTAAGTATTTTTTTATTTAATTACATGATTACAACTTATATTAATGTTTATTCTGTCTTTTCCTATGTTACAGTAACTGCAGACCTGATCACCGCTGCCAGAAAACACAAGCTGAAGCCCAAGGGCCCAATCAGAATGCCCACCAAAGTTCTCAGAATAACCACCCGTAAG
>NW_007422305.1:0-522 GCF_000475195.1 Diaphorina citri
TGGCTGTGTCATTTTCCCTATTATGATAGGTCTTCGGGATTGAACGTCTTTGACAATCAGTGGATGTGTCATTTTCCCCATTAGGTCTTCAGGATTGAACTTCTTTGAATTTGAACTTGACACCACTTAGTAGTGGATGTATCATTTCCCCCATTATGATAGGTCTTCAGGATTGAACGTCTTTGACAAATCAGTGGATGTGTCATTTTACCCATGGTTTTACCCTTTTACAATTTGAACATCTTTGACTTATTGGTGGATGTGCCATTTTCCCCATTATGATATGTCTTCAGGATTGAACATCTTTGACAAATCAGTGGATGTGTCAGTTTACCCATGGTTTTACTTATTTATGTTTACGGTTTGAACATCTTTGACTTGTTGGTGGATGTGCCTTTTTCCCCATTATGATAGATAGGTAGGTACATACCTAGCTATTCAGGATTTGAACATCTTTGACAAATTTGTGGATGTATCATATTTCCCAATGCATCATCGCATCGCATCGTTATGCTTATTCAG
>NW_007422306.1:0-522 GCF_000475195.1 Diaphorina citri
TCTTCATTGTTCCCTATCAAGATAAGTCCTCTTTTTTCTATCTTCCCCTCTGTCTTCTTTCTTTCTTTCCCCTTTTGTATTCTTCTTACCCTTCTTTTCTACTTCTTTTCCCTCTCTCCTTTCTTCTTCTCCCTTTACGTTCTTGTCCTCCTTCTTTCGCTTTCTCTACTTCTTTTTCTCTCCCTATCTCTCTCTCTTCCTTTTATATTTTTGTCCTACTTCTTTCGCTCTCTTCCTCTGTCCCATTTTCACAGGAAATATAAAAGTTGCAGTAGGGAAGAAAGGGGGAAGAAAAGAAGGATGGGGAGAAGGGAGGAAGGGAAGGAGATGTGGAGAGAGGTAGGAAGAAAGAGAAGATAAAAAGTTAGGAGAAAATCGTATAGAAATGAATAGAAATATGTAGAAACTAAAAAAATGTGCAGTACAGGACAGTGCTTCCCAAAATGTGTGCCGCGAGGAAGAGAAAAACCAGCCAAAGTGTTCAAAGGGTTCTCTCTGCTTTAAAAGAACAAGCAAAAGTCC
>NW_007422307.1:0-522 GCF_000475195.1 Diaphorina citri
ATTTTTCAGTAAATGTTCAATGAGAATGAATCTATGTTCGAAAATGATTGAAATACTCGAGTATATTGGATAAAAAAAATGTTGAATGTTTAGCATGCTTGTTGTTCAGTAAGGTTCAGTCTATATTTATTCCGGTATACAGGGTGTTGTTGAGTTTAGGGACACTCGGATTTTCCCGGACCAGTAGTTTGAAATTTGTGACAAGCATTTAAAAAAATGCTCAACACAATTCCTTTTTCTTGTAGATAATGCATAAAATGCAGTCGATAAATTTCTTTTGCTGAGCGTTTTTCGCACATTGACAGCACAAGCACATGCTAAAGAAAATACCCCACATACCTATTGGGTGTAAAGAAGTCTGGAGTGTGTAAATTGTGTGTGAAAAAAGTTTGACGAGGGGAAAATGGAAACGCTGCATTCTTCGCACTGAGAATTTGTGGCTTAGTATGCTTCACGAACATAATTCTCTTCCATTTTCAACTGTGGGAATGAAGGAGTTTGAGGGGAAGGAGGAAATTGGAT
>NW_007422308.1:0-522 GCF_000475195.1 Diaphorina citri
AAGAACGCGTGAATGACTCATTTGACACTTCAATCAGGCGCTGTGTGTAGTCTCCCTCAAATGGGAAACGGAAACAAGCTAACAGTTAATTGTTAATGAACAGTTGAACAATCCCTTTGTTGAGGAAATAATAGAGGTGCCTGACCATATTCAAGACAAAACCAGGAAAATCTGAAATTACAAAAAATCAAAGGTCTTAAAGCCTGCGCTGTCTGTTATTTAAGTCATCAAGGCTTTGTTACAATTATTGTTGCATGGCGTTTGTTTTTCGTACAAGTTCCTGAAAAATAAATACCACCAACCGATCAAACACTACTTGTCTTTTGTTAACCCGTTATCAACTGAAATTGTTTATGGGACAATATATATACATAAAATACACATATTATGGCATTGAAATAATTCGAAAAGGTAAATAAACGGGAAGTCTAATACATTTGCAATTTTGCAGCTACCTATGTTATTTTGGAGTCTGCCACATCAGTCACTATTTTGATGAATACGTCAATTCTTTCTGAAAAT
>NW_007422309.1:0-522 GCF_000475195.1 Diaphorina citri
GCCATCCGTCCAGTTCTTGTTCGACTTCCCTCACACTCTTCCCGCACAATACGACATCATCCGCGAATAGCATACACCGCGGAGCATCACGTCTTACACCTTCTGTCAACACATCCATGATATAAATGCGCAGGAAAATGAGTAGCTATGACATATAAATGCGCATAGCGACCGGTGCCAGCATGGTAGGTAAACATTGGATTTTAGGATTATTGAGATATTGGGAAAATCCTACAATGCTGCAGTGAGCACCAAAGTTGTGACATAATAACACAAAGAAACTGCATTTACATTATTAACTGCATTTACATTCCTATTTAAACAGTATGAATAAGCAACATTATTGTTAGGTACCTACATTACTTCAAATTACTAGCCCCCTGGTTTATAGTCTCATGTTAACTTCATGTTGATCAAGGTTCAAAATATGCTTTCCATGTATGTGCGCATGCGTAGATGCCCAAAGTGTTCAGCATGATACTGTATGGTAGACCTGGGGTTAAACACAGTGCACACTATGTT
>NW_007422310.1:0-522 GCF_000475195.1 Diaphorina citri
GTAAAGTAGAAAAGTAACAGCCATCCGTATTATCTCTGTAGTCACGTACGCACTCAACGTCCCTTTAATTCTCGTAATGAAACACTTTTTCTGAATTATTTTATCATGTTTTTGATTTTTCTTGGGGATATCGAATTGGTCTATGCTTTTCTAATGTTATGATTGAAAACTTGATCTAATTTTCATTCACATCCAAAGTTAATATTACACCAAAAACCAGCAAGCTAGGTAGTAGGTACACGAACGTTCACCTATCTTATGTAATTTTGCACTTAAAATTGCCGGTTTTTACCCTGTTTTTGATGTTTATTCGTCTCGTATAGTATTGATTATCATTTCATGATTATTTGATGATGATCATACATTGTTAGTTTGTTACATTCACAATATGAGTGTGGACTTTATCGTCAATCAAGACTGCACCTGGGTTTAAATCAGAACCCTATTAGGGAGTACCTAAGTACCTATCTATTTCTCCATGAAATTAACTACACCCTACTACACCCTGTAGCTATTTATATT
>NW_007422311.1:0-522 GCF_000475195.1 Diaphorina citri
CCCCACCCCTTTCCCCCTTTTTTCATTTCATTTCTTTATTTTTCTGTGTTTTATCCTTTTCTTAGATATAATATTATTAAGACAGATTTCTCCTTCACCTCTTTCTTCTTCCTCTTCTTCCTATTTTCTCCTTCTCCTCGACCTTCCATTTCTTCTTCTCAATCTACTTCTTCTTTATCTTGTTCTTCTCCTCCTTCTTCTTTTTCTTTTTTTTCCTCCCCTGCATCTTCTTCTTCTCCCTATCCTTTTTTCATCACATTCTTCGTGCTCTTTTCTTAAATTTCCTGGATTTATCTTCCTAATTGGGATTTTCTTCTTCTTCTTCCGCTGCAATCTCTCAAGAGGAATTGTCACTCTGGTACTTGTGATATCTCTCAAGAGGAATTGTCACTCTGGTACTTGTGATATCTCTCAAGAGGAATTGTCACTCAAGAGGAATTGTCACTCAAGAGGAATTGTCACTCTGGTACTTGTGATATCTCTCAAGAGGAATTGTCACTCTGGTACTTGTGATATCTCTCA
>NW_007422312.1:0-522 GCF_000475195.1 Diaphorina citri
TCTCTTTATTGACATAGGAGTCATGAAGTGAATGGTAAACAATTTGCCTCGGCCAAACAAAGCTAATTGTCTTCTTGAGATGTGCCCTTGCCCGGTGTTTACCGTTAAAGAATTCCTAATACATATTCCGAGATTTAGCAGTCGAGGAAGACTAGTACACGTACACCACACACCAACATTTTCATCAGAAACATTGTTTCTCAATAATCCAGAAATGTTTTTGCAACAATCCAGCAACTTTTTTTTACTCTACAGACTTATTCCTGAAACATTTTTCTCGTCTTTCGGTGTTACTAGGGTTTATCTTGAAATCGGACGTAATGTGCTGTCGGTAATGCTTGAGATTTGCCTCTAAACATTGCCTATATTGTACGTTACATCACGAGCTCCTCAAATGTACAATTCTGCAGGATAACAGTTTCAATAATAGTATCGCTCAGCAGGCACTAAGTCAGTTCGTCCCATTTAAGGGTCCTCCAGGATTCAAAGAGCCAAGGGCAACTTTCCAAATCCTGCAACAGT
>NW_007422313.1:0-522 GCF_000475195.1 Diaphorina citri
TATGTAATGAGTTCTAGAAAATATAAAAATATAGCAACTTTCGTGGCCTACCAACAACATTGTACCTAAACAGGCCTAATACTATTATGATTATTATTATGTTAAGGGGGTCTCTTCCTCATCCCTTTTGTGTCGCGTCCATTTTAGTTTAGAACTAATGGCCAGGCCAATACTTCTAAACTAAACACAGGCCTACTAACAGCTGGTACCGAAACATCCTCAGGGTGAGTTTCACCAACCCTCCTTTTAGTCTTAAGCCTAATACAAAGCAAATGGCACTTAACAGGGACTTAACTTAGCTTAAAAGTCCTTCAAAGGACTGAAAAAATATTGGTGAAATCCACTGTTAGTAGTTCTATTCATATTATAGTTTTAAAACACAATGGAGCAGTTGCAGTTGGGTAAAAATTATGAATAAAAGGTCGATTCCTACGTAAAAAGTTCTGAAAAATCCAAATCTGAAGTCAAAACTCCGAAAAAGTAACTTTAAAAGGTCGAAAATTCAATTTTTAATTGCCGTTT
>NW_007422314.1:0-522 GCF_000475195.1 Diaphorina citri
ATTCCAATCCCTGAACACAATACTACTTCGGTCTCATTCCAATGCCTGAACACAATACTACTTCGGTCTCATTCCAATGCCTGAACACAATACTACTTCGGTCTCATTCCAATAATGCCTGAACACAATACTACTTCGGTCTCATTCCAATCCCTGAACACAATACTACTTCGGTCTCATTCCAATGCCTGAACACAATACTACTTCGGTCTCATTCCAATGCCTGAAGAACACAGAAACTATAACTACAGTGACACTCCTATTACTTCAGTCGTACAGTCTCATTCCAATTCCAATGCCTGAAGAACACACTAACTATAACTACAGTGACACTCGTATTACTATAGTCGTACAGTCTCATTCCAATTCCAATGCCTGAAGAAAACAGTAACTACAGTAACACTCCAGACTCGAACGCAAATCTTTTCCCATTCACTTCTTCAGACAATTAATTTTGAATGAAAAATTCAAATAAGAGGAAAAACCATCATCAGACAAACAGAGAGTATCTCTTTCATTCCC
>NW_007422315.1:0-522 GCF_000475195.1 Diaphorina citri
AGCCTTTTTACAAAAAAAAAAAAAGAAGAAGAAGAAGATATAGACACACATGGACAATGGAGGATGTAAGGAGGAGAGGAAACGGACAAATGAGAAGTAGAAAAGCCTCCTTTTATTAAACGCATTGCAAAGGCAAATAACCCGCAGGCATCCATACACGCTTCTTCCTTTTCGTCACCCTTCTCCTTTGTCCCTCCCTCAAAAACCTTCACCTACTCCACGCATACAAAAACTATGTTTACCATTCCACCCTCTGTTCTATGACACAAGCTCCAGGCAATTTCGACCAGCTTATACGAATACATACAATGTAGAAGTAGGTATGTAAGTAGCTAAGTAGGTATAGCAATATACTTGACATAAACATGGCTAAAGAGTAAAAGACAAGGTTGGAGATGGTACCCCACCTCACCGGGTACCTGTCTATGCTTACTTTTTATTCAAATGTCAACATACTGCGGTGTGACGTCATATTTATGACATCATGTTGAGAAGATTACATGGAAGAATATGTTAAACTTC
>NW_007422316.1:0-522 GCF_000475195.1 Diaphorina citri
TTAATGAAGATTAATATGAAATGATTCAATCAATTAATATTCATTGTAATCTTCAGAAATTGACAAGATAATAAGATTGATAAGATCACAATTTTACTTTTTTATAGGTACTTATCAAAATCAAAACTCTCTTTTTTATTTTTTCAAGAAAAGTCACTCCCGGAGAAGATCAAAACAAATAACAAAGCATCAAAGGGTTAAAAAAAATTGAGGTTATGTGGAAGTCACCCACAAAAGACCCCGTCACTTTTGATGCTGCACTTGTAAACGAATCTTTTCAAGGAGGTTGGAAGCTTTGAAATCTGATCGTCTGGAAGCGAGATTTCAAAACCCAACTCACTTGTGAATGGGGAGCTCATTTGTCAGGGAATTTTCGTCTCGCGTGGGATTTTCATTTGACTTTGGGGGAAATTTTTTATCATTTCAATCATTTGTGAGGTTGAGGTTATAGTGGGTGGCCCAACGTCAAAAAAGCTGCATTTCGTCAGGAAAGCACCAAATTTGGCATGGACCTTCATTTGG
>NW_007422317.1:0-522 GCF_000475195.1 Diaphorina citri
ACTCTTGTAGGTACCTAATCCAAAGTACAAAAATAGGTACCTACCACGTGTATTTCACAATTAATACTCGTACAATGTATTAGGTAGGTAGGTGCCTACAATATGAATGTTATACATGTTAATACCTACCTACCTAAAAGTCGCATGTAGAAATGGAGACACCAAGACATTCATTTAAATAAATAACATTCCCTTCAACATCGCTTATCTGCATGTGAATTCGGTATTCGTCTCAAACTTATCTGTTCTTCTCAGTTGTAACTTTGGAACATTGTTCACCAGAACAGTAAATTTTTCCCGAGATTCTCCCGGCTTAACCCATTCGAACCCGAGGTGTCGATATATGTAGACGTTTTTCGTCAGCCTCTCAATTGAGCTATTAGGATGATTGCTTTGAGCTGACATTTGGCTTTGGTTACAAAAATTTTATCCACTCAACATTGGCTATTTCTTTATGAAGGGAGATTTCAGGCTGGTATTTTGGCTTTTTAAAGTCCTCCAGTAAGACTAATCTGGTCTCTC
>NW_007422318.1:0-522 GCF_000475195.1 Diaphorina citri
TCCCGTCTGAACTGTCCCGTCCTTTAGTCCCGTCTGATCCGTCCCCTTCCGGCGGAAACATATTTTCCATGGATATGTAGATGAGCTGAAGCTGCCCGCAACAGATATAGATGATGGAGAAGTAGAAAGCGTCGATAGCCAGGTGGATAACGCTACTCATGAGGAATGCCCAGAACTGAATGCCGAACATGATTTCATACCTGAGAGTAATAAAGTAGAACAATAATACATAAATTATCGAATCTCTGTGCCAAGTTGGAGCGACTTTGGCTGAAATCTAAAGGCCTGAGCATCGCGAACTCTTTTTGAGCTTTTTCAAAGATTTGGCGTTAAATGGCGGCCGAACCGTACATTTCTCGAGGTCCAGCCCGCGGACACTTTTGATCATCATTAATTATGGAAGCTGTCTGCAAAATTTGAGCGACCTGTGGCTAAAGGTAAAGCCGTGAGAAGTGCTAGTTCCTTTTGAACTTTTTTCCCGTATGGCCCTAAATAGCGGAACTTTGGTCCGGAATAACGGCC
>NW_007422319.1:0-522 GCF_000475195.1 Diaphorina citri
GCTGCATCAAGGTCCACCCCATCATCTTCCAGTGCGTCAAGCTCCGTTCCACCTCCTTCTGCTGCGTCAAGCTCAGTCTCACCTCCTTCTGCTGCGTCAAGCTCAATCCCACCTCCTTCTGCTGCGTCAAGCTCCGTTCCACCTCCTTCTGCTGCGTCAAGCTCAAGAAGTATGGATATGGCATTGGCGATTCGCTTTGTTTAGGTTTTTCTTTTCTCCTCCTATATAGTTCTCTTATCTTTCTTCTTCTTGACATTCTTCTTGTTCTTCTTCTACCGAGTTTTTTTCTAAGAAGGTAATCTTTTTAATTCTTCCTTCTTTCTGAACCTACTTCTTCTTTTGTTACAGAAAAGTCACCACACTCGCAAATCGGTTATTTCATTGACAAGGAAGGAATGCAGTGCATCAGTTGTCTAGCACATGTTATGATAAGACATCACTTAACAAAGCCTCCTCTGGTTTCGTATAATAAACAATGAGCTAATAATACTTGAGCCTCTCGCACTATGACGCCCCCTAATT
>NW_007422320.1:0-522 GCF_000475195.1 Diaphorina citri
TAGAGGTAAGGTGATAAGCGGGAGCGATGGACCTAAGTTCTTATAGGGACGAATTCATCTAGGGGTGACTTCAAACCATTTCAAAGGGACCTATTTTCAAAGTGTTCTGTTTGAATTTGAATTCTTGTCACAGTCACAAATAATGTCCCTTTGCCTCGCACCATACACAAAACTACCACTTTGAGGCTTAGGTCCAGGGGCAAACAGCTTTGAAAAATACGTTAAGCTCATACGAATGTTTCGCACTCGTACCTACGTACATCTCCGTAAATTTTCAAAGAACTTTTCGAACTGCCCAGTTTTGAGACCAAATAGTTTAGTTCGTCTGAGGCAGAACACTAAGGCGCTCTCAGCAGAAATCTATTAGGATAGCGATAACTATCGCTCATTTTCCACAGGCTGAAAGATTGCACGCTTAGAGCAGTAGTCAGGCTGTCTGACTAGAATCGGGGTTTAAAAATTAATTCAGTTGTTCTTTGCCTATAGACAATGAGAACAATAAAAAATATCTTCTCTCAATGG
>NW_007422321.1:0-522 GCF_000475195.1 Diaphorina citri
TTTCCCCAAAAAAGCTAAAATATGACGTTTTAGTATGATATCATGACATTATGACGTTTGAAGGACTCTGGTCATGACCTATTCTAATTTGTAGTCCTCATGATAATGGCTTCATTAAAGCTCATCTTATGGATGATGTACATACGCATCTATTAAATCTCTAATAATAGGGTTAAATCCTCCGCCTTCAATAATTTTATCAGTGAATTCTTCAGTTATACCCATCCGTGGCGCAAGCATCTTCTTTTACGGACGGATATACTATTTATTATTAAATGTATTTTTTTCTATCTTGTTGTCTTTTAGTACGGTACCTAAATGTTTGTGTATCGAACATCAAACAAATGAAATATTGTTAAATAAATAAACTGTTTGGCAGATCCACCACTGTGCTCATTAACCTTATTGTTTTCCTTGCCAAATCCTCCTGTTCTTCTATCAATGAATACTCTTCTGCATTGGAAGATTCCTTCATCATCATCAGGTTGCAATAAAAATCATAATGTCTAAAGAAAACAAGAC
>NW_007422322.1:0-522 GCF_000475195.1 Diaphorina citri
CGGTAGAGGCATAAAACTCTCTTCCACTTATCCTCTTCCTGTCTCTCTCTATGATAGAGTAGATAGATATTCTACCCATCTGTCTATTATCATTATCCCTTTAGAAGAAAAGATGTATGGAAAGAGTCAATTTGGTTCGAATTCAACAGCGAAAATTTAGTGCAGAAGAAAATTGTATGCTTAAAAAAGGATCAAAATAATAAAACGAGATATTATTATGATACCCATTAAAAAATTAAAAGAAAAAATCAAGTTAACGAAATTTACCTACTAGAGTAAATAATTTTGTACTATATGTATGTAGATACATAAATGTAATAATTATTTAGCGACGAAATTTACCTACTAGAGTAAATAATTTTGTATAATAAATTGTGTACACATGTAGATACATAGATGTAATAATTATTTAGCGTGATTATCTCATCTGTTCCAGCTGTCTCTAGTGTGGAAGGTCCTGTACTGAATATGACTGAGGTATCCAGGGAACATATGGGGGCCTACCTGTGTATTGCCTCCAAC
>NW_007422323.1:0-522 GCF_000475195.1 Diaphorina citri
TCTCGTTCATGCTGGAAATATTGAGAGATTTGCATTTGAAAGGCATATTTTAATGAAGACAAGAATTAAATTTGACCCCAATACCTACTTAAATGGTCAACTTGTACACTATGGATGGGGCTGTTTATCCACGAAGAAATGCAAAATAAATGTTCATGTACTAGTTATAAGAATGCCAATCCCGACTCCACACCTATTTCCAATAGAACTAATTTTCATAAAAAAAAGCATGCACCTAGATTGACAGTAATAATGAAAGGTAAATTCGTGAAGGAATAAATAATTTATGGACATGACAAAATTACAGTAAGCTATGGACAGGCAAAATTACAGTAAGCTAACATTATAACTTAACACTTCCATCCGCACAACTCTTGAGCCTACATGATACCGGAAAGAAGAATGAAATATTAATAATCAAATGATAAAGTTTGTGCAGTTCTATGCACACTTCCAATTTTATATCAAAAATACCTTCATCTTTGAATGCTTTGTTCAAAATTTTACAAGGTTTTTATTCAA
>NW_007422324.1:0-522 GCF_000475195.1 Diaphorina citri
GTTGTAACATTTATAATATCTCTAACCGTTTAGTCAGTATAGCTGAAAACCGCCAAAAAACGGTCGAAACCCGCCAAAAAGCGGTAAAATGCCGCCAAGCGTTGCACCGGTCTTAACTAAACGTTTTGTTTTGCATCCTTGCCACATTTGTGAACTACATACCAAATTTCAAGTCTCTAGCTCTTACCGTTCTCGAGATATTTTGTTTACAGACAGACACACACACGGACCAATTGCTGAATTTGGATTTTGGCTCTAGGGACCTCAAAACGTGTTTTGGCACTAAAATTTGACCATCGAAAATTTGACCCGATTACATTACTTTCCTTCCTATAGGATAAGGAAAGTAAAAAGACGAGAAACTCCCGAAAAATTTGACCCGATTACATTACTACTTTCCTTCCTATAGGATAAGGAAAGTAATAATCACCAAGTTCCTAATAAACAGCAATAAATTTTATGCAAGAATAATTAGTATCTACAAATCACTCATTCTCATAGGAAGATTAGAAACATTTCTAG
>NW_007422325.1:0-522 GCF_000475195.1 Diaphorina citri
GTTCTCACAGCTTCAAAGTGAAGTTCTATAGATTATAGGTATTTGTCAGATTCATATCAGGTTTTCTTCAATTAGTTTCTCTTGAATTTTCTGCTTGATAATTCTTGAATTTTCTTCATCCAGAAATTCTGCACAATAAGTTTCAAGTAAACTTGAAATTACAAAAGACAGACATCTTTCTCCATACAGAGTATTTGCTCTTGATTTAACGAAGTATTTCTCGTGTTATATCGGTTTGGTACTATTCTTCTAAAATTCTCATTCTTAAAGTGGTTCTCCAGCAATATTTGTGTAGATAATGGTACTATTCTTCTAAAATTCTCATTCTTAAAGTGGTTCTCCAGCAATATTTGTGTTGATAATAATTTAGGTGACAGGAGATAGGGAGGTTCAAAATTGAATATTTTCCAACAACAACAACAACAACCGATACAGAAACATCAATAACACCAACAACGTGAAACTAGCTGCATTTTTTTTTTTTTTTTTTTTTTTTTTTTTTTTTTTTTTTTTTTTTTTCAA
>NW_007422326.1:0-522 GCF_000475195.1 Diaphorina citri
AATAGTCAACTTTCTGGGAATGACAGGGTTAGGTGGCACTTGAAAAGAACTTTCACAAATGATCAACTTTCTGGGAGTAATAGGGTTAGGTAGCACTCCAAAAGAACTTTCACAAACGAGCAACTTTTTGTGTGGTATTGGTTTTATAGGGTTAGGAAACATATAAAAAGGACTTTATAAATGAGCAAAATTAGGAAAACAGGGGAATGTTTTTTCCCATTTAATGTTCGCACTAATAAAAAAATCCCTCAAAATCCTTCAACAAATAAAAAATGACCCAGTACGCAAGTCGGACATCTTTTTTTCTTTTCATTTTAGTACGCAACTAGTCTATTTTCTATTCCGATTCTAATTTCTCTGTGTCTTCTTCTTCTTGTTCTTCCTCCTATTCTACTTCATTTTCTAATAAATGTCTATTCCATTCCCTGATTCCAGGCGGAGTCCGATGACACCGAGGTGTGTGGTAAGGGCCGGGGTGGTAGTGGTGGTGGAGGTGGTACCTCATCCGAGGGTACTGGAGGT
>NW_007422327.1:0-522 GCF_000475195.1 Diaphorina citri
TGGAATAACCCATTTTCATGTACGTCGAAATTCCCCCCACTGTTAATCTAGCCAACTAGATTTTTTTCATGTCCAATATTAGGAATCTAGGAACTGTAATAACGGAGTTCTGAACGTCCCGAAAACGAACCAGCCAGCGAAGGAAACTTATTTGTACTGAAGTGCTCCCCGAAGGGAATCGAACTCGCGACCTAGCTCTTCCAAGGCAGACACTTAGCTCACTAAGCTGGCAAATTCTAGATGTTTCTCCCCAAGGAGCCTCCTAATAATCCTTAACGATCATCTCTGTACGACTATTTTTCATTTTAATTACATGCCATAGTGCCTGACAAAAACCTTGGGCTAGTATTGCTCGGCTAGTCAGTCGCTAGTTTACCTGACTCTAGCTGGATACTGGTTAAACTGCCTCGGTGGCATAGTGGTCAAGGTGCTCGCCTGGTAGACAGGAGGGCGCGGGTTCAATCCCAGCTGAGACAGAAATTTTGTCCTTATTTACACATTTGTTCGAGGCATGGAATTTTA
>NW_007422328.1:0-522 GCF_000475195.1 Diaphorina citri
ATTATTTATTAAGATAAGTATCTCGTTTTTATTAACGTCATACACCTTATCTGTTTAACTATTAAACCATAATTGATGGGGCTTTCAGGAAAATCTAAATCTATTGCCCATTTTTCCGTCTACCTCGGCAGTAAACATCATTTTTCCCTCAAGTTTTTCGTCCCACGGGATTCCCCTTATGAAATCCCTCTCCCCCCGAGGGAAAACATGCATGTGAGAGAAAAATGGATCGAAAATGCATTTATTTCCCCCCATTTTCTTCCCTCTTTTAAAGTGTTGTTTACTTATTTATAGATAAATATTGTTTATTTGTAGAGACGGTTTCAAGGTGATGTACGTGAGAGATGAGTAAGTATAAATAGGGACACTATTTTTAGGATGAGAGTGTTATTGGAACATTTTTTCTCCGATTTTTACTTTCCTTATCCTATAGGAAGGAGAGAGAGTAGGTAATGTAATCGGGTCAAATTTTCGATGGTCAGTTTTTAGTGTCAAAACACGTTTTGAGGTCCCTAGAGCCTA
>NW_007422329.1:0-522 GCF_000475195.1 Diaphorina citri
CGCCTTATGATTAACTCTGCCCCCTATAATCCTAATCTCTAATAAATCCCTTCCATTATCTTTCACATTATCTCCCCCATTTCCTTTTGAATTTTTCATTGGTAGTTTTTCACAAACATGGGGATCGAAAAAGAAGATTTCAATGAGAGCCCCCGTTGAAATTGAATACGGCCAGAACTTGATCTCCATCTATCTATTAGTCATGATAATGAGCCCTTTATCCCCTTCTAACTAGGTACCTATTGTGTAAAGGTGCCTCTTAAGTCCTCAATATGGTGAAGAGGACAGTAGACGAGGATGATGACAGAAAGCTGTTTTGCTCATAGAGCAAATTCAATTTACGAATTTGGTGCCGGAAATTTTGAAATTTTCAAACAAAAGGGAATAAATAAGTAAGCCGTAAAATTGAAAATTTTCATACCTGGGTTGGAATTCAAAATATCAAATTATGAAATCTACCTATCTATCTACAAATCTACAACTCGTATCGTCAAAATCTATCTGTGACCAATATGGTACGAA
>NW_007422330.1:0-522 GCF_000475195.1 Diaphorina citri
ATTCTGAAATAAATCGATTCTGGGATTGGACCTCTACGCACTCCTGTTTACCAGGCGAACGAAAACACTACACCACCGCGAGGTAGGTTATTTAGTAGGTAATTAGGTAATATTAGGTACCTACCTACCAGCCTACCACAGTTTTCTAATCTATTCATACAATGTAGGTAGGTACATACCATCTAGCTGTTGTCTATTTGTCTATTATCTTCACTTCATCATCAAAAATAAGTACCTAGGTATAGGTAGATATAGATATATAGATACCAATACGAAACTCGGAAATTAATACCCTATTTTACCAACTTATAAGTAAAACAATGTGATCCGTGATTAAGAATCTATTTGTAACATTAGTGTCTGTCTAATCATCTAATTGAATGGCAATGATAGATAGGTACCTACCTACTACCTACCTTGGAGCTTAGAGCGTTGTTTTCCAACCTGAAACAATGAGCAAAGTGAGAAAAAAGCAAAAGACTAGTTTTTACTTTCCTTATCCTATAAAAAGGAGAAATTTGG
>NW_007422331.1:0-522 GCF_000475195.1 Diaphorina citri
AAGATTTTACCTGCGGCGTTATTCAATAAATTAGCGCAGACTATTAGATCTCTTTCTAGGTAAAATTACTTTTCTAGTGAGAACTGGTGGGTATATAGAAAATTTCTATTAATATATTTAATATTAGCGAATTTCGAAATGAGGTTAAAGTCCAATATTGATTGAGAGATTTTACCTGAATCAATGAATCATAGATGATCTAATGTCAAATTGTCCATTCAATTATCATGGTATCTATGCAGGTAAGTAGATTTTACCTATGAAGGTACTTGTCACGTGGGCACGACACCTAAAGTAGGTACCTACCTACTTATCTACATATGTGGGTATTAGGTATAACGTTTTGACTTGATACTCGTACGAGTAATTTACTATGCTGATTATTTAATTTTAATAATAATAATAGACTCTTGAGTGGAAGGGAACCACTAGGCGAGGTTAACACCAGAGGCGTTTTCTACCACCTAACCCTTAGAGCTCCATTATTATGTGGTCAAAATCTCAAATAAATGAGGATAAAAT
>NW_007422332.1:0-522 GCF_000475195.1 Diaphorina citri
TTTTCTTTTTTGTTTGTTTAGCTAATATGTAAATGAATAACAATTTGCTATAGAGAATAGAATTTCACTCAAGAAAATCTGTACAACGTTTTCTATTGGCGCTATTCTAGAATGTCTATTATGTACATAACTTGTTCTGTCCTTTATACAATGTATGCATTTATTTTGTATTATAAATTCTCCTTTGAGTTACCAATAAATTAAATGTTACAATAAAGTCAAGTGTTTTTTCTTTTTTCTTCACAGTTGATGGTTTTGATGGTTCAATTTGAGTTTGTAAGCGCTAGGTCGCGGGTTCGATTTCCGCCCGGGACGAATTTTATCCTAAACAGATAGACCGATTTCGGGACGAAAAGACCGTAGCAGTTACATTTCTTTCTATCAAACCTCTTGAGTTTCAAGTGCGAATTTCGAAGTTTGCCAGTGTTGATGGCTAGTTCCCAATAGATCACTGAAGTTAAGCAACGTAGCGCGTGGTTTATATCTGGATGGGTGACCATCTTGGCAATCGCGTGCTACTGG
>NW_007422333.1:0-522 GCF_000475195.1 Diaphorina citri
CAGCTTGCCTCTTTCCCTTATTCTCTCTCTCTCCCTCTCTTCCTCCTATCCAAATTCTTTTGATTCTACCCGTTTGTTTGGGTGTCGCCCACCCATAAGAAATAAATATAAAACGTTTCCCAAATTTATCAGAAAAACGGTGTCTTCTTTCTTTTCTATTTTCCTTTCGGTGTTTTAAAAGTGCGGTAAACCGTTTTCAAGTGCATTGTACACTATCATACCCAATTTGAACAATGTGGAGGTGTATGATTGTGTTGTGTGGGTGTGAAGGAAAATGGAGAAATGGAGTAAGAAAAATGGTAAATAGGAATAGAGGATGGGGAAGAGAGAGTTGGGGAGAGAAAGAGAGAAGAGAAAAGAGAAGCGGGTAAAAGAGATAGACAAGGGGCCTTGAGGAGAGAGCAAAAATAGACAGAGAGGTAGAGAAAGAAAGATATAGGTAGATAGGTATACTTAGAGAATAACAAAAAGTGGGGAGGAGGGAGAGAGATAGAAAGAAAGAGGGAGAGAAACAGTGAAAGT
>NW_007422334.1:0-522 GCF_000475195.1 Diaphorina citri
TTAATCTGCTATCGCCATTCGGCGAAAGCTAAAGCCGCTACAACAACAACAACAACCTATATGGGTTCGTTCTATTCTGGACGATGTCGAGTGTAGACAACTAGATGCGGCTTCAGAAACTAGGACCGTCGCATATTGGAAGCTTTTAGTAGCACGTCACCTGAAAAAACTAACCTATGAAAATGATGCAGAGTATCTAGCATTTTCATAGGTTTAGTTTTTCAGGCGACTACGATCTACTAAAGGTCGCGGGACTACGCTTCCAATAAGTATCGGGCCCGGGCCTAAAGCTACGTCCACAACTCCACACATAGTCGACGATGTGAATCTATGTTGTCGAGGCAGTGTACGGTTTCAATTGACATCGATCAACGGCCATCGTTTATATTTGGACACAGCTTCTGAGCTTCAGAACTGACAAGAAAATGATCAATGGATGACAGTTGACAGAATTCCTCAATCAAAACAGGAAGGTACTTAGGTAAGTAATAAAACCAATTAGATAATTCTACCAGTGGTTAC
>NW_007422335.1:0-522 GCF_000475195.1 Diaphorina citri
TCATCTTCTCCCTCTGCATGTCTCTCAATTTGGTAGTCTCCTACTTCTGTTCTAACTTCACCGACAGCCTCCTTCTTACCCTATGGAATACGTCCATGTCTTGGCTGCAAGTGTTCTACATGGGGGTGCAGCTGTCCTTCATCGGGGATGCGTTGAGAAGGCTGAACTTGTGCTTGGGACATTTGAGGCTATACCCGCGGTTGATGAAATATATGGAGCCTGGCCCCAAGATAGGGCAGGAGAGACCCCAATGTTACCCGGGTAGGTGAAAGTGTTGGCTACCAATATAGGTACATAGGATTATAGGGTATTAGATCAAGTCAAGATTTTACATACATGTACTTTTACATTAACTAATCAAACATCATCAGAAACTGTTGAATGAATTTTCATTGATTAAGCCACCTTAGGTTAATTTAAGTTACCCTGAGTTGCTCCCATATCCAGCCACATTTACAGCTCTTTCATTCGCCAAGGGCCTAGGTTTAATTTCCCTTGGAGTCAATTTAATTTTAAGAAACC
>NW_007422336.1:0-522 GCF_000475195.1 Diaphorina citri
AACCTTCACCGCAGAAAGACGCGAAATGCAAAGTACTGTAAGATTCCGTAGCTTAACCCAACTTTTAGGGCTGTTTACAGTGTTTGCCCCTAAAGCCTCAAACTGGGCTTTTTGTGTACGATACGTAGTAGTGCAAAGCACAGTTGCACAGTATAAGCCCACTCAGAGGCTTATGAACAAAACGCTAACTCTTAAGTTCGTGCTAAGCATAGTCTCAAGCTCTCAAGGCATTTGATTGGTCAATTTTGACTTGAGACTGATCTAAGAACGATCATTCTTGTTCATAAATACAAGTGTAAGTGTAGAGGTAAAACGGTCCTAAAGGATGGGTTGAACTTCTACGAATCTAGTTTTGATGAAATTTTGCACAACCGTGACAGCAACTTCTGCAGTTGTAGAACGTGACAACGGGATCTGCAGAATGTTTCCGGTTTTGCACAGATAACTTCGTTCACTACTGTTCCACTAGTCTCAAGCTCTCGAACCTTGAGTTTGGCGAAACGTACTAGATAGCTGCCGGTT
>NW_007422337.1:0-522 GCF_000475195.1 Diaphorina citri
CAAAAAATCAAATCAAGAATAATAATAAACTGAATATTAAATAAAATAGGTAGGTACCTACATAAATACTGATTTTCTTTAACCAAGATCGAAAAATTCCCGGAGGGACGGGCCCCGCTTGTTCACTCTACGGACTTTTTAAATTCCTTTTACTCTGCTAGGCATTGTCTTATTGTAGCTTGTCCTTGAGCTTTAGCATCGGAAGGCTCGGTCTTACCAAACCACTGTTTCGTACGGGAAAATCTTCAAAATTTCCGACTTCAAACCCCTCTCGAAAAATAATCCCCAAAATTCTTACCTAGTCATAAAAAATCAACCAAGTCCATCCAAAAAGTCAGAGACCCCCAGGGGTACAAAAAAAGTTACCCCGTGTATCCCCAAAGGTACGATTTAGACATTTCAACGCGACGCCCCCGACCGTTAAATTTTCGGGGGATTTTTGACTCCCCCTTTTCTCCCACAGATTCCGTTTTTTCCCGCTGGCCGCCCCACCTTGTGTCAAACGCCCCTCCTACCGTCAAA
>NW_007422338.1:0-522 GCF_000475195.1 Diaphorina citri
GGGATTTTTTTCACATTTTCTCACACAAATGAGCTCTGATCTTGAAATTTGTCGCGACGACCTATGGAAAAAAAAAAAAAAAGTTTTAGATAACACTTCAGTCGATAATTTAAGACCGGTTTTAGCGTCACCTATGTTAAGCTACGCCGAGCAAGGCCAATAAATGGATGGGTGACTTAAACATTAAAAGGAATAAAGGGAGAACGAGAACGGGCTCTAGTCTTGATTTTAAATCATTACATGAAAGTAAAATCAAAAATCAAATCAATAATAATAATGAACTGAATATTAAACAAATTAGGTAGGTACATACTGATTTTCTTTAACCACAATCGAATAAACTACGGACTAAAAAATTCTCGGAGGGACGGGCCCAGCTTGTTTCTGTAGTTGTACGTAAATATGAGAACAAGTCGAGGACGAAACGAGTTTCATATATGTAGATTAAATAAAGCATTTTCTTTCAGCAAATAAAACCTTAATCCCCTCAATTTACCATATATATCATATGCAGGTGTAGGT
>NW_007422339.1:0-522 GCF_000475195.1 Diaphorina citri
CCCCGGAAAGTCCAAACATAGTCGACCAGCCGTCGATCGATGTTCGTCGACTATATGTGTGGACACACCTTTAGGCCATTTTCCTATAAGGACAAGGCGTTGTAGGTGAAGTAGATGGTGCGATACACAGCTAATCGTATTACTTAATCCAGTCGGTTTTTATCCGACTATGAAGGAGGTATTCAGGCAGATCATAGTTTTCTATAACTGAGAATTGTTAACAGATGTTTTATCATTATCGTTGTAAGTAGATAAATTCAAAAATTATATCTATTTGTCAAACATTGCATTGACTGAATTTCAATGTTGAATGACGAAACAAAACTTGATTGCTCTATCAAATAAATAGTATCATTCTATCTAAAGTCAATCCAGATGGATATGGGTGCAATGAGTCATCAAAAAAGTAGGCTACGTTGCCAAAAATATCGAAGGTGCAACGCGAGAAAATCTTTAAAAGAGGAAGGTACATTGCACAGTCAGTGCTTCCTACCACATTGCACAGTGATTCACCCTCTTGAA
>NW_007422340.1:0-522 GCF_000475195.1 Diaphorina citri
AATATTTTATATTTATAAAATCATGCAGCCAGGGCAGTCATACAGGGTGTTTCAGTGATGAAATGAAACAGGCAAGGTTCAGAATGAAACAACTTTGGTTGCTGAATGACAAATTACCTATCTACATTAGTTCTGAGAATTTTGAAGAACAGGCCTATGCATATGAGATCTCAATTATCTATCTATTATTTTTAAAATTAGAATGTTCTCCATTTTCTATGTGTTTAATACCTACTTCATACACAAACATAACTATCTACCTACATAACTTCAGCAATAAATATTTTCTCCATTTTCTATGTGTTTAATACCTACTTCATACACAAACATAACTATCTACCTACATAACTTCAGCAATAAATATTTTTCAAATCCAATAGGTAGGTACCTACCTACCCATTTTTTTCCAAGTGGAAAGTTCTAAAAATCCCCCAAGTACACATTAAGGAAGACGGAATCATATCTAAACCTAATGTACTTAGAATAAAAAATAAGAATAATAAGTAATGGGAAAATAAATAA
>NW_007422341.1:0-20621 GCF_000475195.1 Diaphorina citri
AAAAAATGGATTACCCAAGAAATAATTAACCTGATGGAAGAAAGAAAGAAACACAAACGACCTCAGTCAGAAGAAGACTAAATCAAATATAAAGAACTAAAACGAAAAATACAAAAATTATGCCGCAAGGAAAAAGAAAATTTCATCAACTTAGAATGTCAAGAAGCTTAAAACGAAAAATACAAAAATTATGCCGCAAGGAAAAAGAAAATTTCATCAACTTAGAATGTCAAGAAGCTGAAAACCTAGAAAGAATAGACAGTGCCAGGTTTCACAAAAAAGTAAATGAACTGACTTGGGGCACGAAAAGCAAAAGAATAGAATGTACACTGAATGATGAAAACGGAAACGAAATATTTGAACCGGAATTAATACTAAAGAGATGGACACAATACTGTGAAAAACTATACAAAGATGAAAGACCAGATAGAAGGACTACACTCCCAGAAGAAGATGAAATACCTGAATTCAATACTCACCAGATCAAACTTGTTCTTAAAAGGCTAAACAAGAAAAAGGCCCCAGGTTCAGACAACATCCCGGCGGAGCTTCTCAAACTGATGGAAGGAGCAGGACTCGTATTCTTCACTGATCTGATTAATATGATCTACAAAAAGGGCATCATCCCGACAGACTTCATGGAGTCTGTATTTATCCCAATTCCAAAAGTTTGTAAAGCGAAGAATTGTGCCGACTTTCGAACCATTAGCCTCATCTCTCACGCCTCAAAGATCCTGTTATACCTCATTAAAGACAGAATATACAACTTAATAGAAGAAAATTTGAGCGAGACGCAGATGGGATTCAGAGGAGGAAAAGGATGCCGCGATGCAATTTCAGCCATGAGAGTGTTACTGGAAAAGAAGGTAGAAAAAGGACAAGATATTTTCCTGACCTTTATCGACTATGAAAAGGCATTTGATAACGTGAGCCATGAAAAACTTGTTTCTATCCTCCGTAACATAAACTTACCTCAAGCGGACATCAGACTGATTGAAGAATTGTACTGGGGACAAAAAGGGAAAGTCAGAACTTCTTTAGGATTATCCGAAGACTTCACCATCTCCAAAGGCACTCGTCAAGGCTGTATTATCTCTCCTCTGCTTTTCAACATTTATGTTGAACAAATCATTAAGGAATCCATTGCCGATAATGAACATGGAGTCACTATCAATAACCGAGTGATAAACAACTTGAGGTACGCTGATGATTTGGTATTGTTATCATCCGATAGGAATGGTTTAAAAACACTCCTAAAGAAGTTACATGATGCCTCCACAAAGTATAATATGAAAATTAATGTGAAGAAATCGAAGTACATGAGAATGAGCAAAAAAGAACATAGAAGACTCACAAACATCGATGTCAATGGACAAGTATTTGAAGAGGTGGCAAAATATAAATATTTAGGAAGTGAAATAACTAATGATGGACGCTGCCAAGTAGAAATCAACAAGAGGATAGGCATAGCGAAAAATGCCTTCTGGAAACACCGAGATCTAATGACAAGAAATATATCCAAGACCACTAAACTTAGACTTCTGAAGACATACGTATTTTCCATATTAACATACGGCTGCGAAGCTTGGACTATACACCCCGAATTCGGAAAGAAAATAACGTCATTTGAACTTTGGTGCTACAGAAGGATGTTGAAGGTGTCATGGGTCGACAAGATTACCAACGTGGAAATATTGAGAAGAATGGGAAAGTCTACTCCAGAACTTCTGAAAGACATAAGAGAAAGAAAATTAAAGTTTGCAGGACATATGATGCGAGGATCGAGTGGGCAGCTACTATTGGATATCATAGAAGGAGATGTTGAAGGACCAAGACCAAGAGGACGACCAAGAAGAATGTGGCTGGACGATGTGAAAGAATGGTTAGGAGTGAGAAGCTATGAAGAGTGCAAGGAGCTGGCAATGAACCGAGAACTTTTTAGAACAACAGTTACAAGACGTCTAGCAACCATCGACCACGATGACGCTACATGATGATGATGATGATGAAAAAGATTACTTATGTCCTGTTGGCCCCTCTACTATTCCCCCTGTGGTGTACTCTACCTGACACCAGGGGCGCTAAAGGTAAAACCAAGTGGCAACACTGTAATCCTATTTAAAATTAATTTATTTAAAAAAAAATGGTAGGTAACAGCAATTTGATTGGCTGAAAAAGATTACTTATGTCCTGTTGGCCCCTCTACTATTTCCCCTGTGGTGTACTCTACCTGACACAAGGGGCGCTAAAGGTAAAACCAAGTGGCAACACTGTAATCCTATTTAAAATTAATTTATTTAAAAAAAAATGGTAGGTAACAGCAATTTGATTGGCTGAAAAAGATTACTTATGTCCTGTTGGCCCCCCTACTATTCCCCCTGTGGTGTACTCTACCTGACACAAGGGGCGCTAAAGGTAAAACCAAGTGGCAACACTGTAATCCTATTTAAAATTAATTTATTTAAAAAAAAATGGTAGGTAACAGCAATTTGATTGGCTGAAAAAGATTACTTATGTCCTGTTGGCCCCCCTACTATTCCCCCTGTGGTGTACTCTACCTGACACAAGGGGCGCTAAAGGTAAAACCAAGTGGCAACACTGTAATCCTATTTAAAATTAATTTATTTAAAAAAAAATGGTAGGTAACAGCAATTTGATTGGCTGAAAAAGATTACTTATGTCCTGTTGGCCCCTCTACTATTTCCCCTGTGGTGTACTCTACCTGACACAAGGGGCGCTAAAGGTAAAACCAAGTGGCAACACTGTAATCCTATTTAAAATTAATTTATTTAAAAAAAAATGGTAGGTAACAGCAATTTGATTGGCTGAAAAAGATTACTTATGTCCTGTTGGCCCCCCTACTATTCCCCCTGTGGTGTACTCTACCTGACACAAGGGGCGCTAAAGGTAAAACCAAGTGGCAACACTGTAATCCTATTTAAAATTAATTTATTTAAAAAAAAATGGTAGGTAACAGCAATTTGATTGGCTGAAAAAGATTACTTATGTCCTGTTGGCCCCCCTACTATTCCCCCTGTGGTGTACTCTACCTGACACAAGGGGCGCTAAAGGTAAAACCAAGTGGCAACACTGTAATCCTATTTAAAATTAATTTATTTAAAAAAAAATGGTAGGTAACAGCAATTTGATTGGCTGAAAAAGATTACTTATGTCCTGTTGGCCCCTCTACTATTTCCCCTGTGGTGTACTCTACCTGACACAAGGGGCGCTAAAGGTAAAACCAAGTGGCAACACTGTAATCCTATTTAAAATTAATTTATTTAAAAAAAAATGGTAGGTAACAGCAATTTGATTGGCTGAAAAAGATTACTTATGTCCTGTTGGCCCCCCTACTATTCCCCCTGTGGTGTACTCTACCTGACACAAGGGGCGCTAAAGGTAAAACCAAGTGGCAACACTGTAATCCTATTTAAAATTAATTTATTTAAAAAAAAATGGTAGGTAACAGCAATTTGATTGGCTGAAAAAGATTACTTATGTCCTGTTGGCCCCCCTACTATTCCCCCTGTGGTGTACTCTACCTGACACAAGGGGCGCTAAAGGTAAAACCAAGTGGCAACACTGTAATCCTATTTAAAATTAATTTATTTAAAAAAAAATGGTAGGTAACAGCAATTTGATTGGCTGAAAAAGATTACTTATGTCCTGTTGGCCCCTCTACTATTTCCCCTGTGGTGTACTCTACCTGACACAAGGGGCGCTAAAGGTAAAACCAAGTGGCAACACTGTAATCCTATTTAAAATTAATTTATTTAAAAAAAAATGGTAGGTAACAGCAATTTGATTGGCTGAAAAAGATTACTTATGTCCTGTTGGCCCCCCTACTATTCCCCCTGTGGTGTACTCTACCTGACACAAGGGGCGCTAAAGGTAAAACCAAGTGGCAACACTGTAATCCTATTTAAAATTAATTTATTTAAAAAAAAATGGTAGGTAACAGCAATTTGATTGGCTGAAAAAGATTACTTATGTCCTGTTGGCCCCCCTACTATTCCCCCTGTGGTGTACTCTACCTGACACAAGGGGCGCTAAAGGTAAAACCAAGTGGCAACACTGTAATCCTATTTAAAATTAATTTATTTAAAAAAAAATGGTAGGTAACAGCAATTTGATTGGCTGAAAAAGATTACTTATGTCCTGTTGGCCCCTCTACTATTTCCCCTGTGGTGTACTCTACCTGACACAAGGGGCGCTAAAGGTAAAACCAAGTGGCAACACTGTAATCCTATTTAAAATTAATTTATTTAAAAAAAAATGGTAGGTAACAGCAATTTGATTGGCTGAAAAAGATTACTTATGTCCTGTTGGCCCCCCTACTATTCCCCCTGTGGTGTACTCTACCTGACACAAGGGGCGCTAAAGGTAAAACCAAGTGGCAACACTGTAATCCTATTTAAAATTAATTTATTTAAAAAAAAATGGTAGGTAACAGCAATTTGATTGGCTGAAAAAGATTACTTATGTCCTGTTGGCCCCCCTACTATTCCCCCTGTGGTGTACTCTACCTGACACAAGGGGCGCTAAAGGTAAAACCAAGTGGCAACACTGTAATCCTATTTAAAATTAATTTATTTAAAAAAAAATGGTAGGTAACAGCAATTTGATTGGCTGAAAAAGATTACTTATGTCCTGTTGGCCCCTCTACTATTTCCCCTGTGGTGTACTCTACCTGACACAAGGGGCGCTAAAGGTAAAACCAAGTGGCAACACTGTAATCCTATTTAAAATTAATTTATTTAAAAAAAAATGGTAGGTAACAGCAATTTGATTGGCTGAAAAAGATTACTTATGTCCTGTTGGCCCCCCTACTATTCCCCCTGTGGTGTACTCTACCTGACACAAGGGGCGCTAAAGGTAAAACCAAGTGGCAACACTGTAATCCTATTTAAAATTAATTTATTTAAAAAAAAATGGTAGGTAACAGCAATTTGATTGGCTGAAAAAGATTACTTATGTCCTGTTGGCCCCCCTACTATTCCCCCTGTGGTGTACTCTACCTGACACAAGGGGCGCTAAAGGTAAAACCAAGTGGCAACACTGTAATCCTATTTAAAATTAATTTATTTAAAAAAAAATGGTAGGTAACAGCAATTTGATTGGCTGAAAAAGATTACTTATGTCCTGTTGGCCCCTCTACTATTTCCCCTGTGGTGTACTCTACCTGACACAAGGGGCGCTAAAGGTAAAACCAAGTGGCAACACTGTAATCCTATTTAAAATTAATTTATTTAAAAAAAAATGGTAGGTAACAGCAATTTGATTGGCTGAAAAAGATTACTTATGTCCTGTTGGCCCCCCTACTATTCCCCCTGTGGTGTACTCTACCTGACACAAGGGGCGCTAAAGGTAAAACCAAGTGGCAACACTGTAATCCTATTTAAAATTAATTTATTTAAAAAAAAATGGTAGGTAACAGCAATTTGATTGGCTGAAAAAGATTACTTATGTCCTGTTGGCCCCCCTACTATTCCCCCTGTGGTGTACTCTACCTGACACAAGGGGCGCTAAAGGTAAAACCAAGTGGCAACACTGTAATCCTATTTAAAATTAATTTATTTAAAAAAAAATGGTAGGTAACAGCAATTTGATTGGCTGAAAAAGATTACTTATGTCCTGTTGGCCCCTCTACTATTTCCCCTGTGGTGTACTCTACCTGACACAAGGGGCGCTAAAGGTAAAACCAAGTGGCAACACTGTAATCCTATTTAAAATTAATTTATTTAAAAAAAAATGGTAGGTAACAGCAATTTGATTGGCTGAAAAAGATTACTTATGTCCTGTTGGCCCCCCTACTATTCCCCCTGTGGTGTACTCTACCTGACACAAGGGGCGCTAAAGGTAAAACCAAGTGGCAACACTGTAATCCTATTTAAAATTAATTTATTTAAAAAAAAATGGTAGGTAACAGCAATTTGATTGGCTGAAAAAGATTACTTATGTCCTGTTGGCCCCCCTACTATTCCCCCTGTGGTGTACTCTACCTGACACAAGGGGCGCTAAAGGTAAAACCAAGTGGCAACACTGTAATCCTATTTAAAATTAATTTATTTAAAAAAAAATGGTAGGTAACAGCAATTTGATTGGCTGAAAAAGATTACTTATGTCCTGTTGGCCCCTCTACTATTTCCCCTGTGGTGTACTCTACCTGACACAAGGGGCGCTAAAGGTAAAACCAAGTGGCAACACTGTAATCCTATTTAAAATTAATTTATTTAAAAAAAAATGGTAGGTAACAGCAATTTGATTGGCTGAAAAAGATTACTTATGTCCTGTTGGCCCCCCTACTATTCCCCCTGTGGTGTACTCTACCTGACACAAGGGGCGCTAAAGGTAAAACCAAGTGGCAACACTGTAATCCTATTTAAAATTAATTTATTTAAAAAAAAATGGTAGGTAACAGCAATTTGATTGGCTGAAAAAGATTACTTATGTCCTGTTGGCCCCCCTACTATTCCCCCTGTGGTGTACTCTACCTGACACAAGGGGCGCTAAAGGTAAAACCAAGTGGCAACACTGTAATCCTATTTAAAATTAATTTATTTAAAAAAAAATGGTAGGTAACAGCAATTTGATTGGCTGAAAAAGATTACTTATGTCCTGTTGGCCCCTCTACTATTTCCCCTGTGGTGTACTCTACCTGACACAAGGGGCGCTAAAGGTAAAACCAAGTGGCAACACTGTAATCCTATTTAAAATTAATTTATTTAAAAAAAAATGGTAGGTAACAGCAATTTGATTGGCTGAAAAAGATTACTTATGTCCTGTTGGCCCCCCTACTATTCCCCCTGTGGTGTACTCTACCTGACACAAGGGGCGCTAAAGGTAAAACCAAGTGGCAACACTGTAATCCTATTTAAAATTAATTTATTTAAAAAAAAATGGTAGGTAACAGCAATTTGATTGGCTGAAAAAGATTACTTATGTCCTGTTGGCCCCCCTACTATTCCCCCTGTGGTGTACTCTACCTGACACAAGGGGCGCTAAAGGTAAAACCAAGTGGCAACACTGTAATCCTATTTAAAATTAATTTATTTAAAAAAAAATGGTAGGTAACAGCAATTTGATTGGCTGAAAAAGATTACTTATGTCCTGTTGGCCCCTCTACTATTTCCCCTGTGGTGTACTCTACCTGACACAAGGGGCGCTAAAGGTAAAACCAAGTGGCAACACTGTAATCCTATTTAAAATTAATTTATTTAAAAAAAAATGGTAGGTAACAGCAATTTGATTGGCTGAAAAAGATTACTTATGTCCTGTTGGCCCCCCTACTATTCCCCCTGTGGTGTACTCTACCTGACACAAGGGGCGCTAAAGGTAAAACCAAGTGGCAACACTGTAATCCTATTTAAAATTAATTTATTTAAAAAAAAATGGTAGGTAACAGCAATTTGATTGGCTGAAAAAGATTACTTATGTCCTGTTGGCCCCCCTACTATTCCCCCTGTGGTGTACTCTACCTGACACAAGGGGCGCTAAAGGTAAAACCAAGTGGCAACACTGTAATCCTATTTAAAATTAATTTATTTAAAAAAAAATGGTAGGTAACAGCAATTTGATTGGCTGAAAAAGATTACTTATGTCCTGTTGGCCCCTCTACTATTTCCCCTGTGGTGTACTCTACCTGACACAAGGGGCGCTAAAGGTAAAACCAAGTGGCAACACTGTAATCCTATTTAAAATTAATTTATTTAAAAAAAAATGGTAGGTAACAGCAATTTGATTGGCTGAAAAAGATTACTTATGTCCTGTTGGCCCCCCTACTATTCCCCCTGTGGTGTACTCTACCTGACACAAGGGGCGCTAAAGGTAAAACCAAGTGGCAACACTGTAATCCTATTTAAAATTAATTTATTTAAAAAAAAATGGTAGGTAACAGCAATTTGATTGGCTGAAAAAGATTACTTATGTCCTGTTGGCCCCCCTACTATTCCCCCTGTGGTGTACTCTACCTGACACAAGGGGCGCTAAAGGTAAAACCAAGTGGCAACACTGTAATCCTATTTAAAATTAATTTATTTAAAAAAAAATGGTAGGTAACAGCAATTTGATTGGCTGAAAAAGATTACTTATGTCCTGTTGGCCCCTCTACTATTTCCCCTGTGGTGTACTCTACCTGACACAAGGGGCGCTAAAGGTAAAACCAAGTGGCAACACTGTAATCCTATTTAAAATTAATTTATTTAAAAAAAAATGGTAGGTAACAGCAATTTGATTGGCTGAAAAAGATTACTTATGTCCTGTTGGCCCCCCTACTATTCCCCCTGTGGTGTACTCTACCTGACACAAGGGGCGCTAAAGGTAAAACCAAGTGGCAACACTGTAATCCTATTTAAAATTAATTTATTTAAAAAAAAATGGTAGGTAACAGCAATTTGATTGGCTGAAAAAGATTACTTATGTCCTGTTGGCCCCCCTACTATTCCCCCTGTGGTGTACTCTACCTGACACAAGGGGCGCTAAAGGTAAAACCAAGTGGCAACACTGTAATCCTATTTAAAATTAATTTATTTAAAAAAAAATGGTAGGTAACAGCAATTTGATTGGCTGAAAAAGATTACTTATGTCCTGTTGGCCCCTCTACTATTTCCCCTGTGGTGTACTCTACCTGACACAAGGGGCGCTAAAGGTAAAACCAAGTGGCAACACTGTAATCCTATTTAAAATTAATTTATTTAAAAAAAAATGGTAGGTAACAGCAATTTGATTGGCTGAAAAAGATTACTTATGTCCTGTTGGCCCCCCTACTATTCCCCCTGTGGTGTACTCTACCTGACACAAGGGGCGCTAAAGGTAAAACCAAGTGGCAACACTGTAATCCTATTTAAAATTAATTTATTTAAAAAAAAATGGTAGGTAACAGCAATTTGATTGGCTGAAAAAGATTACTTATGTCCTGTTGGCCCCCCTACTATTCCCCCTGTGGTGTACTCTACCTGACACAAGGGGCGCTAAAGGTAAAACCAAGTGGCAACACTGTAATCCTATTTAAAATTAATTTATTTAAAAAAAAATGGTAGGTAACAGCAATTTGATTGGCTGAAAAAGATTACTTATGTCCTGTTGGCCCCTCTACTATTTCCCCTGTGGTGTACTCTACCTGACACAAGGGGCGCTAAAGGTAAAACCAAGTGGCAACACTGTAATCCTATTTAAAATTAATTTATTTAAAAAAAAATGGTAGGTAACAGCAATTTGATTGGCTGAAAAAGATTACTTATGTCCTGTTGGCCCCCCTACTATTCCCCCTGTGGTGTACTCTACCTGACACAAGGGGCGCTAAAGGTAAAACCAAGTGGCAACACTGTAATCCTATTTAAAATTAATTTATTTAAAAAAAAATGGTAGGTAACAGCAATTTGATTGGCTGAAAAAGATTACTTATGTCCTGTTGGCCCCCCTACTATTCCCCCTGTGGTGTACTCTACCTGACACAAGGGGCGCTAAAGGTAAAACCAAGTGGCAACACTGTAATCCTATTTAAAATTAATTTATTTAAAAAAAAATGGTAGGTAACAGCAATTTGATTGGCTGAAAAAGATTACTTATGTCCTGTTGGCCCCTCTACTATTTCCCCTGTGGTGTACTCTACCTGACACAAGGGGCGCTAAAGGTAAAACCAAGTGGCAACACTGTAATCCTATTTAAAATTAATTTATTTAAAAAAAAATGGTAGGTAACAGCAATTTGATTGGCTGAAAAAGATTACTTATGTCCTGTTGGCCCCCCTACTATTCCCCCTGTGGTGTACTCTACCTGACACAAGGGGCGCTAAAGGTAAAACCAAGTGGCAACACTGTAATCCTATTTAAAATTAATTTATTTAAAAAAAAATGGTAGGTAACAGCAATTTGATTGGCTGAAAAAGATTACTTATGTCCTGTTGGCCCCCCTACTATTCCCCCTGTGGTGTACTCTACCTGACACAAGGGGCGCTAAAGGTAAAACCAAGTGGCAACACTGTAATCCTATTTAAAATTAATTTATTTAAAAAAAAATGGTAGGTAACAGCAATTTGATTGGCTGAAAAAGATTACTTATGTCCTGTTGGCCCCTCTACTATTTCCCCTGTGGTGTACTCTACCTGACACAAGGGGCGCTAAAGGTAAAACCAAGTGGCAACACTGTAATCCTATTTAAAATTAATTTATTTAAAAAAAAATGGTAGGTAACAGCAATTTGATTGGCTGAAAAAGATTACTTATGTCCTGTTGGCCCCCCTACTATTCCCCCTGTGGTGTACTCTACCTGACACAAGGGGCGCTAAAGGTAAAATCAAACTTGTTCTTAAAAGGCTAAACAAGAAAAAGGCCCCAGGTTCAGACAACATCCCGGCGGAGCTTCTCAAACTGATGGAAGGAGCAGGACTCGTATTCTTCACTGATCTGATTAATATGATCTACAAAAAGGGCATCATCCCGACAGACTTCATGGAGTCTGTATTTATCCCAATTCCAAAAGTTTGTAAAGCGAAGAATTGTGCCGACTTTCGAACCATTAGCCTCATCTCTCACGCCTCAAAGATCCTGTTATACCTCATTAAAGACAGAATATACAACTTAATAGAAGAAAATTTGAGCGAGACGCAGATGGGATTCAGAGGAGGAAAAGGATGCCGCGATGCAATTTCAGCCATGAGAGTGTTACTGGAAAAGAAGGTAGAAAAAGGACAAGATATTTTCCTGACCTTTATCGACTATGAAAAGGCATTTGATAACGTGAGCCATGAAAAACTTGTTTCTATCCTCCGTAACATAAACTTACCTCAAGCGGACATCAGACTGATTGAAGAATTGTACTGGGGACAAAAAGGGAAAGTCAGAACTTCTTTAGGATTATCCGAAGACTTCACCATCTCCAAAGGCACTCGTCAAGGCTGTATTATCTCTCCTCTGCTTTTCAACATTTATGTTGAACAAATCATTAAGGAATCCATTGCCGATAATGAACATGGAGTCACTATCAATAACCGAGTGATAAACAACTTGAGGTACGCTGATGATTTGGTATTGTTATCATCCGATAGGAATGGTTTAAAAACACTCCTAAAGAAGTTACATGATGCCTCCACAAAGTATAATATGAAAATTAATGTGAAGAAATCGAAGTACATGAGAATGAGCAAAAAAGAACATAGAAGACTCACAAACATCGATGTCAATGGACAAGTATTTGAAGAGGTGGCAAAATATAAATATTTAGGAAGTGAAATAACTAATGATGGACGCTGCCAAGTAGAAATCAACAAGAGGATAGGCATAGCGAAAAATGCCTTCTGGAAACACCGAGATCTAATGACAAGAAATATATCCAAGACCACTAAACTTAGACTTCTGAAGACATACGTATTTTCCATATTAACATACGGCTGCGAAGCTTGGACTATACACCCCGAATTCGGAAAGAAAATAACGTCATTTGAACTTTGGTGCTACAGAAGGATGTTGAAGGTGTCATGGGTCGACAAGATTACCAACGTGGAAATATTGAGAAGAATGGGAAAGTCTACTCCAGAACTTCTGAAAGACATAAGAGAAAGAAAATTAAAGTTTGCAGGACATATGATGCGAGGATCGAGTGGGCAGCTACTATTGGATATCATAGAAGGAGATGTTGAAGGACCAAGACCAAGAGGACGACCAAGAAGAATGTGGCTGGACGATGTGAAAGAATGGTTAGGAGTGAGAAGCTATGAAGAGTGCAAGGAGCTGGCAATGAACCGAGAACTTTTTAGAACAACAGTTACAAGACGTCTAGCAACCATCGACCACGATGACGCTACATGATGATGATGATGATGAAAAAGATTACTTATGTCCTGTTGGCCCCTCTACTATTCCCCCTGTGGTGTACTCTACCTGACACCAGGGGCGCTAAAGGTAAAACCAAGTGGCAACACTGTAATCCTATTTAAAATTAATTTATTTAAAAAAAAATGGTAGGTAACAGCAATTTGATTGGCTGAAAAAGATTACTTATGTCCTGTTGGCCCCTCTACTATTTCCCCTGTGGTGTACTCTACCTGACACAAGGGGCGCTAAAGGTAAAACCAAGTGGCAACACTGTAATCCTATTTAAAATTAATTTATTTAAAAAAAAATGGTAGGTAACAGCAATTTGATTGGCTGAAAAAGATTACTTATGTCCTGTTGGCCCCCCTACTATTCCCCCTGTGGTGTACTCTACCTGACACAAGGGGCGCTAAAGGTAAAACCAAGTGGCAACACTGTAATCCTATTTAAAATTAATTTATTTAAAAAAAAATGGTAGGTAACAGCAATTTGATTGGCTGAAAAAGATTACTTATGTCCTGTTGGCCCCCCTACTATTCCCCCTGTGGTGTACTCTACCTGACACAAGGGGCGCTAAAGGTAAAACCAAGTGGCAACACTGTAATCCTATTTAAAATTAATTTATTTAAAAAAAAATGGTAGGTAACAGCAATTTGATTGGCTGAAAAAGATTACTTATGTCCTGTTGGCCCCTCTACTATTTCCCCTGTGGTGTACTCTACCTGACACAAGGGGCGCTAAAGGTAAAACCAAGTGGCAACACTGTAATCCTATTTAAAATTAATTTATTTAAAAAAAAATGGTAGGTAACAGCAATTTGATTGGCTGAAAAAGATTACTTATGTCCTGTTGGCCCCCCTACTATTCCCCCTGTGGTGTACTCTACCTGACACAAGGGGCGCTAAAGGTAAAACCAAGTGGCAACACTGTAATCCTATTTAAAATTAATTTATTTAAAAAAAAATGGTAGGTAACAGCAATTTGATTGGCTGAAAAAGATTACTTATGTCCTGTTGGCCCCCCTACTATTCCCCCTGTGGTGTACTCTACCTGACACAAGGGGCGCTAAAGGTAAAACCAAGTGGCAACACTGTAATCCTATTTAAAATTAATTTATTTAAAAAAAAATGGTAGGTAACAGCAATTTGATTGGCTGAAAAAGATTACTTATGTCCTGTTGGCCCCTCTACTATTTCCCCTGTGGTGTACTCTACCTGACACAAGGGGCGCTAAAGGTAAAACCAAGTGGCAACACTGTAATCCTATTTAAAATTAATTTATTTAAAAAAAAATGGTAGGTAACAGCAATTTGATTGGCTGAAAAAGATTACTTATGTCCTGTTGGCCCCCCTACTATTCCCCCTGTGGTGTACTCTACCTGACACAAGGGGCGCTAAAGGTAAAACCAAGTGGCAACACTGTAATCCTATTTAAAATTAATTTATTTAAAAAAAAATGGTAGGTAACAGCAATTTGATTGGCTGAAAAAGATTACTTATGTCCTGTTGGCCCCCCTACTATTCCCCCTGTGGTGTACTCTACCTGACACAAGGGGCGCTAAAGGTAAAACCAAGTGGCAACACTGTAATCCTATTTAAAATTAATTTATTTAAAAAAAAATGGTAGGTAACAGCAATTTGATTGGCTGAAAAAGATTACTTATGTCCTGTTGGCCCCTCTACTATTTCCCCTGTGGTGTACTCTACCTGACACAAGGGGCGCTAAAGGTAAAACCAAGTGGCAACACTGTAATCCTATTTAAAATTAATTTATTTAAAAAAAAATGGTAGGTAACAGCAATTTGATTGGCTGAAAAAGATTACTTATGTCCTGTTGGCCCCCCTACTATTCCCCCTGTGGTGTACTCTACCTGACACAAGGGGCGCTAAAGGTAAAACCAAGTGGCAACACTGTAATCCTATTTAAAATTAATTTATTTAAAAAAAAATGGTAGGTAACAGCAATTTGATTGGCTGAAAAAGATTACTTATGTCCTGTTGGCCCCCCTACTATTCCCCCTGTGGTGTACTCTACCTGACACAAGGGGCGCTAAAGGTAAAACCAAGTGGCAACACTGTAATCCTATTTAAAATTAATTTATTTAAAAAAAAATGGTAGGTAACAGCAATTTGATTGGCTGAAAAAGATTACTTATGTCCTGTTGGCCCCTCTACTATTTCCCCTGTGGTGTACTCTACCTGACACAAGGGGCGCTAAAGGTAAAACCAAGTGGCAACACTGTAATCCTATTTAAAATTAATTTATTTAAAAAAAAATGGTAGGTAACAGCAATTTGATTGGCTGAAAAAGATTACTTATGTCCTGTTGGCCCCCCTACTATTCCCCCTGTGGTGTACTCTACCTGACACAAGGGGCGCTAAAGGTAAAACCAAGTGGCAACACTGTAATCCTATTTAAAATTAATTTATTTAAAAAAAAATGGTAGGTAACAGCAATTTGATTGGCTGAAAAAGATTACTTATGTCCTGTTGGCCCCCCTACTATTCCCCCTGTGGTGTACTCTACCTGACACAAGGGGCGCTAAAGGTAAAACCAAGTGGCAACACTGTAATCCTATTTAAAATTAATTTATTTAAAAAAAAATGGTAGGTAACAGCAATTTGATTGGCTGAAAAAGATTACTTATGTCCTGTTGGCCCCTCTACTATTTCCCCTGTGGTGTACTCTACCTGACACAAGGGGCGCTAAAGGTAAAACCAAGTGGCAACACTGTAATCCTATTTAAAATTAATTTATTTAAAAAAAAATGGTAGGTAACAGCAATTTGATTGGCTGAAAAAGATTACTTATGTCCTGTTGGCCCCCCTACTATTCCCCCTGTGGTGTACTCTACCTGACACAAGGGGCGCTAAAGGTAAAACCAAGTGGCAACACTGTAATCCTATTTAAAATTAATTTATTTAAAAAAAAATGGTAGGTAACAGCAATTTGATTGGCTGAAAAAGATTACTTATGTCCTGTTGGCCCCCCTACTATTCCCCCTGTGGTGTACTCTACCTGACACAAGGGGCGCTAAAGGTAAAACCAAGTGGCAACACTGTAATCCTATTTAAAATTAATTTATTTAAAAAAAAATGGTAGGTAACAGCAATTTGATTGGCTGAAAAAGATTACTTATGTCCTGTTGGCCCCTCTACTATTTCCCCTGTGGTGTACTCTACCTGACACAAGGGGCGCTAAAGGTAAAACCAAGTGGCAACACTGTAATCCTATTTAAAATTAATTTATTTAAAAAAAAATGGTAGGTAACAGCAATTTGATTGGCTGAAAAAGATTACTTATGTCCTGTTGGCCCCCCTACTATTCCCCCTGTGGTGTACTCTACCTGACACAAGGGGCGCTAAAGGTAAAACCAAGTGGCAACACTGTAATCCTATTTAAAATTAATTTATTTAAAAAAAAATGGTAGGTAACAGCAATTTGATTGGCTGAAAAAGATTACTTATGTCCTGTTGGCCCCCCTACTATTCCCCCTGTGGTGTACTCTACCTGACACAAGGGGCGCTAAAGGTAAAACCAAGTGGCAACACTGTAATCCTATTTAAAATTAATTTATTTAAAAAAAAATGGTAGGTAACAGCAATTTGATTGGCTGAAAAAGATTACTTATGTCCTGTTGGCCCCTCTACTATTTCCCCTGTGGTGTACTCTACCTGACACAAGGGGCGCTAAAGGTAAAACCAAGTGGCAACACTGTAATCCTATTTAAAATTAATTTATTTAAAAAAAAATGGTAGGTAACAGCAATTTGATTGGCTGAAAAAGATTACTTATGTCCTGTTGGCCCCCCTACTATTCCCCCTGTGGTGTACTCTACCTGACACAAGGGGCGCTAAAGGTAAAACCAAGTGGCAACACTGTAATCCTATTTAAAATTAATTTATTTAAAAAAAAATGGTAGGTAACAGCAATTTGATTGGCTGAAAAAGATTACTTATGTCCTGTTGGCCCCCCTACTATTCCCCCTGTGGTGTACTCTACCTGACACAAGGGGCGCTAAAGGTAAAACCAAGTGGCAACACTGTAATCCTATTTAAAATTAATTTATTTAAAAAAAAATGGTAGGTAACAGCAATTTGATTGGCTGAAAAAGATTACTTATGTCCTGTTGGCCCCTCTACTATTTCCCCTGTGGTGTACTCTACCTGACACAAGGGGCGCTAAAGGTAAAACCAAGTGGCAACACTGTAATCCTATTTAAAATTAATTTATTTAAAAAAAAATGGTAGGTAACAGCAATTTGATTGGCTGAAAAAGATTACTTATGTCCTGTTGGCCCCCCTACTATTCCCCCTGTGGTGTACTCTACCTGACACAAGGGGCGCTAAAGGTAAAACCAAGTGGCAACACTGTAATCCTATTTAAAATTAATTTATTTAAAAAAAAATGGTAGGTAACAGCAATTTGATTGGCTGAAAAAGATTACTTATGTCCTGTTGGCCCCCCTACTATTCCCCCTGTGGTGTACTCTACCTGACACAAGGGGCGCTAAAGGTAAAACCAAGTGGCAACACTGTAATCCTATTTAAAATTAATTTATTTAAAAAAAAATGGTAGGTAACAGCAATTTGATTGGCTGAAAAAGATTACTTATGTCCTGTTGGCCCCTCTACTATTTCCCCTGTGGTGTACTCTACCTGACACAAGGGGCGCTAAAGGTAAAACCAAGTGGCAACACTGTAATCCTATTTAAAATTAATTTATTTAAAAAAAAATGGTAGGTAACAGCAATTTGATTGGCTGAAAAAGATTACTTATGTCCTGTTGGCCCCCCTACTATTCCCCCTGTGGTGTACTCTACCTGACACAAGGGGCGCTAAAGGTAAAACCAAGTGGCAACACTGTAATCCTATTTAAAATTAATTTATTTAAAAAAAAATGGTAGGTAACAGCAATTTGATTGGCTGAAAAAGATTACTTATGTCCTGTTGGCCCCCCTACTATTCCCCCTGTGGTGTACTCTACCTGACACAAGGGGCGCTAAAGGTAAAACCAAGTGGCAACACTGTAATCCTATTTAAAATTAATTTATTTAAAAAAAAATGGTAGGTAACAGCAATTTGATTGGCTGAAAAAGATTACTTATGTCCTGTTGGCCCCTCTACTATTTCCCCTGTGGTGTACTCTACCTGACACAAGGGGCGCTAAAGGTAAAACCAAGTGGCAACACTGTAATCCTATTTAAAATTAATTTATTTAAAAAAAAATGGTAGGTAACAGCAATTTGATTGGCTGAAAAAGATTACTTATGTCCTGTTGGCCCCCCTACTATTCCCCCTGTGGTGTACTCTACCTGACACAAGGGGCGCTAAAGGTAAAACCAAGTGGCAACACTGTAATCCTATTTAAAATTAATTTATTTAAAAAAAAATGGTAGGTAACAGCAATTTGATTGGCTGAAAAAGATTACTTATGTCCTGTTGGCCCCCCTACTATTCCCCCTGTGGTGTACTCTACCTGACACAAGGGGCGCTAAAGGTAAAACCAAGTGGCAACACTGTAATCCTATTTAAAATTAATTTATTTAAAAAAAAATGGTAGGTAACAGCAATTTGATTGGCTGAAAAAGATTACTTATGTCCTGTTGGCCCCTCTACTATTTCCCCTGTGGTGTACTCTACCTGACACAAGGGGCGCTAAAGGTAAAACCAAGTGGCAACACTGTAATCCTATTTAAAATTAATTTATTTAAAAAAAAATGGTAGGTAACAGCAATTTGATTGGCTGAAAAAGATTACTTATGTCCTGTTGGCCCCCCTACTATTCCCCCTGTGGTGTACTCTACCTGACACAAGGGGCGCTAAAGGTAAAACCAAGTGGCAACACTGTAATCCTATTTAAAATTAATTTATTTAAAAAAAAATGGTAGGTAACAGCAATTTGATTGGCTGAAAAAGATTACTTATGTCCTGTTGGCCCCCCTACTATTCCCCCTGTGGTGTACTCTACCTGACACAAGGGGCGCTAAAGGTAAAACCAAGTGGCAACACTGTAATCCTATTTAAAATTAATTTATTTAAAAAAAAATGGTAGGTAACAGCAATTTGATTGGCTGAAAAAGATTACTTATGTCCTGTTGGCCCCTCTACTATTTCCCCTGTGGTGTACTCTACCTGACACAAGGGGCGCTAAAGGTAAAACCAAGTGGCAACACTGTAATCCTATTTAAAATTAATTTATTTAAAAAAAAATGGTAGGTAACAGCAATTTGATTGGCTGAAAAAGATTACTTATGTCCTGTTGGCCCCCCTACTATTCCCCCTGTGGTGTACTCTACCTGACACAAGGGGCGCTAAAGGTAAAACCAAGTGGCAACACTGTAATCCTATTTAAAATTAATTTATTTAAAAAAAAATGGTAGGTAACAGCAATTTGATTGGCTGAAAAAGATTACTTATGTCCTGTTGGCCCCCCTACTATTCCCCCTGTGGTGTACTCTACCTGACACAAGGGGCGCTAAAGGTAAAACCAAGTGGCAACACTGTAATCCTATTTAAAATTAATTTATTTAAAAAAAAATGGTAGGTAACAGCAATTTGATTGGCTGAAAAAGATTACTTATGTCCTGTTGGCCCCTCTACTATTTCCCCTGTGGTGTACTCTACCTGACACAAGGGGCGCTAAAGGTAAAACCAAGTGGCAACACTGTAATCCTATTTAAAATTAATTTATTTAAAAAAAAATGGTAGGTAACAGCAATTTGATTGGCTGAAAAAGATTACTTATGTCCTGTTGGCCCCCCTACTATTCCCCCTGTGGTGTACTCTACCTGACACAAGGGGCGCTAAAGGTAAAACCAAGTGGCAACACTGTAATCCTATTTAAAATTAATTTATTTAAAAAAAAATGGTAGGTAACAGCAATTTGATTGGCTGAAAAAGATTACTTATGTCCTGTTGGCCCCCCTACTATTCCCCCTGTGGTGTACTCTACCTGACACAAGGGGCGCTAAAGGTAAAACCAAGTGGCAACACTGTAATCCTATTTAAAATTAATTTATTTAAAAAAAAATGGTAGGTAACAGCAATTTGATTGGCTGAAAAAGATTACTTATGTCCTGTTGGCCCCTCTACTATTTCCCCTGTGGTGTACTCTACCTGACACAAGGGGCGCTAAAGGTAAAACCAAGTGGCAACACTGTAATCCTATTTAAAATTAATTTATTTAAAAAAAAATGGTAGGTAACAGCAATTTGATTGGCTGAAAAAGATTACTTATGTCCTGTTGGCCCCCCTACTATTCCCCCTGTGGTGTACTCTACCTGACACAAGGGGCGCTAAAGGTAAAACCAAGTGGCAACACTGTAATCCTATTTAAAATTAATTTATTTAAAAAAAAATGGTAGGTAACAGCAATTTGATTGGCTGAAAAAGATTACTTATGTCCTGTTGGCCCCCCTACTATTCCCCCTGTGGTGTACTCTACCTGACACAAGGGGCGCTAAAGGTAAAACCAAGTGGCAACACTGTAATCCTATTTAAAATTAATTTATTTAAAAAAAAATGGTAGGTAACAGCAATTTGATTGGCTGAAAAAGATTACTTATGTCCTGTTGGCCCCTCTACTATTTCCCCTGTGGTGTACTCTACCTGACACAAGGGGCGCTAAAGGTAAAACCAAGTGGCAACACTGTAATCCTATTTAAAATTAATTTATTTAAAAAAAAATGGTAGGTAACAGCAATTTGATTGGCTGAAAAAGATTACTTATGTCCTGTTGGCCCCCCTACTATTCCCCCTGTGGTGTACTCTACCTGACACAAGGGGCGCTAAAGGTAAAACCAAGTGGCAACACTGTAATCCTATTTAAAATTAATTTATTTAAAAAAAAATGGTAGGTAACAGCAATTTGATTGGCTGAAAAAGATTACTTATGTCCTGTTGGCCCCCCTACTATTCCCCCTGTGGTGTACTCTACCTGACACAAGGGGCGCTAAAGGTAAAACCAAGTGGCAACACTGTAATCCTATTTAAAATTAATTTATTTAAAAAAAAATGGTAGGTAACAGCAATTTGATTGGCTGAAAAAGATTACTTATGTCCTGTTGGCCCCTCTACTATTTCCCCTGTGGTGTACTCTACCTGACACAAGGGGCGCTAAAGGTAAAACCAAGTGGCAACACTGTAATCCTATTTAAAATTAATTTATTTAAAAAAAAATGGTAGGTAACAGCAATTTGATTGGCTGAAAAAGATTACTTATGTCCTGTTGGCCCCCCTACTATTCCCCCTGTGGTGTACTCTACCTGACACAAGGGGCGCTAAAGGTAAAACCAAGTGGCAACACTGTAATCCTATTTAAAATTAATTTATTTAAAAAAAAATGGTAGGTAACAGCAATTTGATTGGCTGAAAAAGATTACTTATGTCCTGTTGGCCCCCCTACTATTCCCCCTGTGGTGTACTCTACCTGACACAAGGGGCGCTAAAGGTAAAACCAAGTGGCAACACTGTAATCCTATTTAAAATTAATTTATTTAAAAAAAAATGGTAGGTAACAGCATTAAAGACAGAATATACAACTTAATAGAAGAAAATTTGAGCGAGACGCAGATGGGATTCAGAGGAGGAAAAGGATGCCGCGATGCAATTTCAGCCATGAGAGTGTTACTGGAAAAGAAGGTAGAAAAAGGACAAGATATTTTCCTGACCTTTATCGACTATGAAAAGGCATTTGATAACGTGAGCCATGAAAAACTTGTTTCTATCCTCCGTAACATAAACTTACCTCAAGCGGACATCAGACTGATTGAAGAATTGTACTGGGGACAAAAAGGGAAAGTCAGAACTT
>NW_007422342.1:0-522 GCF_000475195.1 Diaphorina citri
AACTAACACCGATTCTGGCGTGAATAACACAAAAACTGTGCGTAGGAATGACAAACTCACAAAAAACAACACCTTAGACACTGATTCAGCCGGGAATAACACGAAAACTCCGTGTAAAAACCCAGAACGCAGTGTAGGAGTGAAAATCAGAAGCGCCAATTTGGAAAACTACATCCGGGACAATCTTGGCAAAGAGTACAATCTGAGTCCAAAGAAAACCCGGACCAGTTTGGATAATAAAATGGATTCACAAAGCAGTGACGTCAATAATTCTTTTTCTCATGATGTGAGAGATTCGAATGACACATATTCATTGTTATGTGACGTCACAAATTCATTGATTGATGTCACAGATTCAAATGACGTCACAAAGTTCAATGACACAAATTCATTGCTGAATGACGTCACAAATTCGTTTTCCCATGACCTCTCAAAGTTTAATGGCACAAATTCATTGCTGAATGATGTCACAAATTCTTTTTCCCATGACGTCAGAGATTCAAATGACACAAGTTCATTGTT
>NW_007422343.1:0-522 GCF_000475195.1 Diaphorina citri
AAATTGACCAATCAGCGAAATGGATCGACCGACAGTAGGTATTTACCTGTGTTCCTGCTTAAATATTTGCAAAGGTGTATTAGGGCTTTTTGACAAATACAAACAATCCTTTAGCAATCTAGCCCATTTACTATTCAAACACTTCATTATTTGCTCTCGAAATGGAATACCAGTTCTCGTTTGACAACCTTTCTTTTAATCCCCATTGCAATATACTCCTTCAAAAAGAAGGAGAAGATATTCAGGGATCAAGTTGATACATCACATGCCTTTATCTCACTTGATACTCACTTTATCAAGGCTAAATGTGCTGTACTTTCTAACTGACATGCCACTTGAGAGATAAATTTCGGGACCTTTGCTATACCACTATGTTGAACATGACTCCCTCTTATCCCAGAATAACATGTATAGTGCGGGGTACAGGCTGTTACAAAATACTAAAATTCGCTCATTCAGTGTATAGTGCATGACATTTCGTCATACAGTTTAGTATATTGTTTTCTTCGATACGTGTTTGAA
>NW_007422344.1:0-522 GCF_000475195.1 Diaphorina citri
CTTCCCATTTACATATAGGTGCTGGGTCAAGACGAGAACACTAGAAATTTTTGCAATCGATTGGCATGTATTTACTACTATCCTATGAAATATACAAAACCTTGTTTGGACTGCTGGGTCACAGGGACTTTTCAGTCCTATTTGGGCAGGACAAACAAGGTATATTCTATTCAGAAAGCAGTGGCACATGGTCGTTTGTCTCATTACACAGAAAGAGAAACTTTCTGTTTTCTTTAGGGGAAGACATAATAATATTACGAGGGTGAAAATAGTTCAGTTTTTTTACCGAGAAATAAATGTGACTCACACAGTAATTATATGGGGAGGGGAGTAAGGAGAAACAGAGGGAGATGATAGGGAACTCGCGGTATAAAATAATAGATGTACAGGGTGTATCACTTTCTAGCTCTCTCTGTCATTCTCCTCCATATGTCTTTATATATCAGGGATTTCCAACTTCCATGTTTGTGCGGGCCACATGCTACATTGGCAGGTACTTCGCGGGCCACATACACGGGGGAG
>NW_007422345.1:0-522 GCF_000475195.1 Diaphorina citri
ATAGCTATCTTTATTATCCTCTCCACTTATTTTCGTATCAATCTCTGCCATGAAACAATTAACTATTAAGGTCCAAAAAAGGGCCGGATTAGCCCCCCGCGGGGCCCGGGGCAGTTTCAAAGGCGCGGGGCCCCCAGTTTGGGCTGATCGAACTTGAAATTTTCAGCGCCGCAGGCGAAATTTTTCAAAAAGTAGGTAGATATGTGCCTCATGCTTGTCACAAATTAATTTTTGACGTACCTAATTCGAAGATATTTTCTTATCCTAATTTTCGCTGAACGATAAAGTGAGCAAAATAAAATAGAGTGCCGCAGGCGAAATTTTTGAAAATTTTGCTAGATATTTTCTTATCCTAATTTTAGCTGAACGCTTAAGTGAGCAAAATAAATTAGAGCACCGCAGGCGAAATTTTTGAAAATTTTGGTCCGCAAAGTTAAGAAATCTAGTCTCACCAAAAGTAAATTTTTCAGCGCCGCAGGCGATTTTTTTAAACTTTTTGTGTAGCCCCTTCAAGGTTGCATA
>NW_007422346.1:0-522 GCF_000475195.1 Diaphorina citri
AATAATAATGTGAACGGGGGTCAGAATATGGCCCCTGTCCAAATTACATTACTAAACTGACCTCACCGGCCCAGCACGGCGCCCCATATAACCCGCCCTTCCCCTATCCTACCCTATTCCCCACTCCTCTCTTCCCTATATGTATACCTCTGTGTTCCCCCTTCTCCTCCCTCAATAATTTGATCATTTAAGAACGAATATGTTTTTTGAAACATTTTTTTTTTTTCGTCTGAGAATGAAAGCAGGGCTGACTTCAATCATAGGGCCGCCACCTGAGGTCCTTAATTCACGAATCACTGCTTATCTCCTTTTTGACGTTTATTGCCTTATTTACCAACGGTATGTCTTTTTTTTCTCTCTCAAGGAGAGAAAAGTGTCTAGATATTTCAAGTTCAGGTCACAGTACGCATTTCTTTTAAGAAGTGCTTTTTTTACCCATACCTCGAAAGACTTCTCACTTCGATTTGGCACTTCACTGTGCAGAATAAAAGTCGGAATTTCCCAGTGTGATAAGTCCTCAGT
>NW_007422347.1:0-522 GCF_000475195.1 Diaphorina citri
TTAGATATTGGAATATTAGATAGCTATTCGAAGAATATAAGTCCCTGAGTAAACTTGGAGCGTAGACGTAAGTAATTGAATATTCTCTTTATCTTATTCCCGAGTTCCCGTCTGGTAGGTGGTAGATATAAGAAGGTAATGTAAGGATAGATATAAGACGGTAATGGCAGCGTTGACACAAGCGATAGAGTGATATAGCGAACAAATTGGAATGTACACGAGTTGTAGGGTTAATATATACAGGGAGGTCCGAAGGTAGGTACCAACACTATCAACGCTCAAGGTGTGTCCACACATGGTTGACCGGTCGTCGATCGATGGGCGGTCGACTCACCCTGTTCCAGTTAAATAAAAATCTATAGATACCTAATTACCTAGCCATGTTTTGTATTGTACCTTTGGACCTTCTTTTGTCTAAATCTAAAAGATCTTCTTTTGTCTAAATTTATTGCAGGGACTATTGCAAATCGCGAAATATAACGAAGGCGTTTCACATTATAACGTAAATATGTAAATTACTTT
>NW_007422348.1:0-522 GCF_000475195.1 Diaphorina citri
TAAAGTAAATTGAAAATTGGTGGATGTGCCAAAACTCCAGTGATTTGATTTAAAGTAAATTGAAAATTGGTGGATGTGACAAAACTCTTTCGATTTCAAAACCTCTTCATGATTTCAAAGTTCAAGAACATTTCATGCTATCTTCACACTAAGCATGAATGATTAATTGATTACTCGTATATGGGGCAAATACAATAATTACACCCTCTGAAAAAATTTTATTGCAAAAAAAAAAAAAATCCATCTCCCTCTTTCTTATTCAAATCAGTTGTCTTTTTGTCATTTTTGTCAAAGGCTCTGGTGTCTGTTTTCTTCTTGAGTTCTCTTATGACAGCATGCGGTTTTTTCAGTAGTATGTTGTTATTGTTGTTTTCTTAATTGACACTTTACATCATGTTTTATTATTATTCTTTTAGGTTTGCAAAGGCCGCCGTAGGTAAATATCCGAGGTCTTTGATCATTCAGACTGTAGCAAGCTGTCTTATTCCTTCTTCACTAGATCTCTACTCTCGTTCCTCCTTA
>NW_007422349.1:0-522 GCF_000475195.1 Diaphorina citri
TTAATCACCCTCACCCTTACACATAGTGTAGATTTTTGGAAAAGGCAGCAGGTTATCAATTAAAACCATCAGTCCTTATATAAATTTCATCCAGCCTGAGTGGGGCTGGAAAAAGACCAAAGTACAATACTGCCCAGATTGGTCACTTATTCAGATACTAACCATGCACAACATTGCTTAGCTTTCATGATCAATTAGGAACTTGTGTATTAAATGTGCTATTATCACTGGCATTGTTTATGAATTAGAATTAGAGGAATAATTTAATTATACAGCTAGGAAGAATTGTTTGCTAGTGGGCTGATCACAGGTAGGTAAAGGAATAAGAAATTGGCAGGATTGGCATTCAGAAATTTATCCCTCAACCGTTACCTACCTACTCATTAAATTCTTGATAATTTGGGCATTATTATTAAACGCTAGAGCTACATAATGACCCTTATACTAAAGGCCTAGACACACCAAAAAACCGCTGAGTATTACAACCCATGTTTATATGAGAGCTGACACACCAAAACCGCT
>NW_007422350.1:0-522 GCF_000475195.1 Diaphorina citri
GGTAGAGTCATTATGAGCTCATCGTACAAGTTAAGGAAGATAGATTTCCTCGTTTTGTCCGAAGTTAACCTGAAGGAAGAGAAAACCAATGGAATTCTTGAATGTGGGAGAACTGATGTTAAATTTAAATCAGAGGCTCATTGCCAGCCTAGTTAGCTTGGTTGGTAGCGCGTCTGCCTTGTAAGCGCTAGGCCGCGGGTTCGATTCCCACCCAGGCCGGATTTTATCTTGGTTAATGTTCGTTCTCGGAACGAGTGGCTTTCTCCTCTCCTGTCCTTGATCTTTCTCCAATTTTGAAACGATAAGAACTCCGTTAATTCAGTTCCCTCTATCGAATCTCTATAAGATTCGATCTCGGAAGGGCTTTCTCCTGTCCCGAGTGTGCCGCTCTTCCTTCTCTCTTCGATTTCGGGACGAAAAAACCTCCGCTATTAGGCCATCCACTCACTATCAGGGCGACCTGACAGATACACCTGATCAGGTCCACCTGTGAGGTCTATCTGATAGTGAATGGCTGGCCTT
>NW_007422351.1:0-522 GCF_000475195.1 Diaphorina citri
CTTCGATATATCGAGTATCCGATGTATCGTAATCAAAAACATCGATGTTCGATATTATCGGGATTTCGATGTTTTTCGTATTTTCGGTATTATTTATGGTCCTTTCCGCGTAAATTCCGTATGGGAAATTTTAAGTTCCGTATGGGAAATGAGGAACCACAAACTCCGCAGAGGTAAACCATAAACATCGAACATCGAAAAATAAAACATCGATGTTCGATGTTTCCATCGAAAGAAAAACATCGATGTTGACATCTCCTGTAACAAATCCATTTGGTTTTCTTTGGCGCTCAGAGAACTTTATTGTACCAGGATACTCTTGTATTGTATTCCTCTTATATTATTATGTATGATTTTATTGACTATTGATGTTACAACTATGTTATGTGAAAAGAAAGAACGAAAAATGAAGATACGATGGTTGATCTAACTTCTATGCTATGCGGGTATTATTGTATTATCACAAATATATGCACATGTATATCAAAGAAATCTTAAAAATCAGCCAAGTTTAAGCTCAAC
>NW_007422352.1:0-522 GCF_000475195.1 Diaphorina citri
TTTTTCCTCAATATAAAGGGTTTTGTTAATTTTGGCTGAGACATTTTCTGAGAACAGTCTTTTCCTTCAGTTGGTTATTTACCGTTTCCCAATTGCCAGTCATTGCTCAGGCCCTGTTGCTCACAGAATGTCAGCAACATCTCCGCATTGCTGGAATCCCATATGTCCTCATTAGAATCTTCAACATTCCCGAATCCCAAGTTAGCAACTTTGTATCCCGTTTTGTGGACTTCTTGGTTGGGTTCTTTTAGATCATGTTGGTTTTCGCCAATAGTTTTTGGCTTGGAAGTATGTATTGTAGTGTTTTGTTCCTTGAAATTTGGTTTTGTGAATTTTTGTTCGTTGGCAGTTTGTTTTGAGATGTCTTGTTCGTTGGAATTTTGTTTCGTGGATTTTTGTTCTTTCTCGTTGGAAGTTGGTTTTGTACACTTTCGTCTTGTACTATCTGGTTTAGTGGACGTTGATTTTGGTTTCCTAAACAGAGCGTTGAGGTCAAATAGAAGCCGGGTGTTGGTCTGCTGG
>NW_007422353.1:0-522 GCF_000475195.1 Diaphorina citri
CTTTGATGTATGATTGTTTGGGTTCAAACCTTTGGACCTTTAGTTTGCATAGCCAGGCAGTGTTCGAGGAGAAGTAAAGGGGGGTCATGAATAACCAGGCAATCTTTCATTTCGAATTTCAAATTGTTTCCTAGGTAAACCGTACGTCCTAGGTCCTGGATAAAAAAAGAGAAATTTTCTTCACCATTTAAGAAGGCACATAAAATAGGTAATACCTACCCATTTCAGATCATCAATATAAGGTGCCAGCATGGTAGGTAATTGGGAGCTGGATTATTGTGATATACCTATGTATTTGGAAAAATCCTACAATGCTGCAGTGAGCACCAAAAATGTGATATCTATAGTAACACAAAGAAAAGATATTTATTTTTTATTTATATTATCATCAATATAATCTACCTATTTGTATCTATATTATAGGTATTATGAGTACCAGGAGTATGTACTTATCTGGAATTTTAAAGCTATAAACGGAAATCGGACTTTATAAATTCATGTAAGCAAGTCGTCTGGATCATT
>NW_007422354.1:0-522 GCF_000475195.1 Diaphorina citri
ATCTAGGTGCAGGGTTTCCGATTTGGTAACATCCATTATGAGAGCTATTGGCTTTAGGTGTGGTGAATATCAGACCCTGTATAATCGAGACCAAACGGGAAATTCACAAACCAATAACGAGATAATAATGAGCCATAAAAAAAAGGTCAAGTCAGGTCTCCCCCCTGTCATCAATGAAGAACCTCTATAGAAAACTCATTCATTCATCCGGAATATTGTTTCTCCGTATCTTCATACATTCCTCAGTTGAGAAATGAGAAGGGCTTTTGTCTGACAAGACCAGGGATGTCCAACCTTTGGTATGCACGTCGTACCTACTATTCGCTGGTGGATCTTTTTAGAGCGGTGTTTACCAAATCAGAATTCCTTTGGTATGCACGTCGTACCTACCATTCGCTGGTGGATCTTTTTAGAGCGGTGTTTACCAAATCAGAATTAAGATCTATCTAGGATTGAGCTCTACTTAATACCCAGTTCAATCAATCAAGTCAACTGTGACATCGTACAGCTCGGTCGTTCCTA
>NW_007422355.1:0-522 GCF_000475195.1 Diaphorina citri
TACACACTTAATAATATGTACATAGGTAGGTCTGTATTGTTGGATTATTTATTTTGTTCTCAAAAGAGTATCTTCTACTTGGTTCAAAAAGACAAAAAATGGAATGGATAAACTGATATGAAATTGGTGGAGATGTCAAACCTACCAATATTGGTGTTGAAAAGTCCCCACTACGAGTGTGAAGCGATGTAACATAAAAAAAAGTATGTAGGTAGTAAAAATAAAAATGCAAATTGCATAAAGGGTCAAGAAAATGAGAAAGTTGTGTGCTCACCACTTTGCACAATGCACCGACTCGAATTTTCATTACAAATTGTTATGGCCTCCTCTTCCTACTTCCCCCGTGTTTCTCCTGCTTCGTTCTATCCCTCCTTTTCACTCTGGTATTCTTTCTCATTCTTCAAAAATGTAAAATTAAAAGTTCTTTTTCCGTTCTCTCCTCTCCTCTCTTTTTCACTTCATACTTCCCCTAACTTCTGCTTTCTCTCTCTCTCTCTCTCTCTCTCTCTCTCTCTCTCTCTC
>NW_007422356.1:0-522 GCF_000475195.1 Diaphorina citri
ATTTTTCCTCTAGTTTGATAAATACCTAGAGGTGGGTGCTTTGGTAATTTGCAGCCCCTGGACAAGAAGTAAAAAAAAAGGTAGCCTTTTAATTTCAATTTAATTACAACAGTACAAATACCTAAACAAAGAAAAGGTTATCAACAACATGAAAAAGGCCGTCAGGTGTGAAAATCGCCACAACAGTTGTTCCAAGTTCAAAGGTTGCGGAAATTCGTTGCTAAAAGGCCGAAATCCCAATTATACATCTGTGACCGGCTGTTATTTTAATTGGTACTTTAACAGTGAAACAGTGCTAATTTTACTGTTCACCAATTATGTCTGCAGGTAATTAGTAACTGTAGTAATTATACGGATAGAAATATAGGCCTTGTTTATACACACCAAATGGGAAAAATACCTTTTGCCTAAAGCAGACTTTAATCAAATGGAAATAGCGGTATTGAAGTACCTACGGTAACACCTGGTGACTCTTTCTATGTGTGAGGAGGCGGGTAGCTTGCCGAATGCAGAATACCTACC
>NW_007422357.1:0-522 GCF_000475195.1 Diaphorina citri
TTCGTCATTGCGATGACTTGGTCTATAGGGTCCAGGGAAATCTTGTAGTCGACTTCTAGATCAGTAGTTAGAGGAAACTACGAGTTTCCATGGATTGTTGCTGAAAGAACAAGAGTTAGAAAGAAACCTTTGTGGAAAGAAAAATCATGGTGTGGGATTACCTTGTTCTACAATTTTTGGTAATTTCTCTCTGAAATAATGAACTATTAGACTAAACATAAGTAGCTTTAACTTCATAGTCCATTTCAGTTCAGAAAATCCATGTTGATACGTCCGGAAACCCTATAAGAAATCCTTGTTTTCAAAACTTGGTCATGTGTCTTTAACAACCAAGCTATAAATATATTTATAGAGAAAAATATTTTATTTCTGAGTTCTTGAAAAGAATTGCGACATTCTTCATAAACTTTGAATTGATTGATGGGGTTTACATCCGATTTTACTTCGACAGTATTTATTTCCTTCGTTTTTCAGTAGGTTGATTGACATTGCCTTGTGCTAGATCAAATATATCCGTTCTTA
>NW_007422358.1:0-522 GCF_000475195.1 Diaphorina citri
TCTCTTTAACAAGTTGTTGTAAACATGTTTGTTGATGCTTTACATAGAGGATTAACTGTCATATCGTTTGCCCTTATCATTTGAGTCGTTTTATTACAAATTCATTAAAGTAAATTAGTACACAAAGTGAAAAAAAAAGTAACACGCTTGCTTGCCACGCAGAAGGTCCCGGGTTCGCTGCCCACCATCGACAAATTGTCCTTACCTTTTTCTTTTTCTCGCTTTATTACGGATTCATTAAAATAAATTAGTGAACAAAATGAAAAAAAAAAGGTAACGCGTTTGCTTGCCATGCAGAAGGTCCCGGGTTCGATAAAAATCTCATTTTTCCATTGCAACTATCATTTTTCCATTGCAACTAATTTCAACGGGTTACTTTCTGGTGAATCTCCTGTTGACCCAGCACCTAAAGGGGAAGTATTGTGTTTCTTCTCGTTCATCTAATGTCCCCATGAGACTGAGTGTACCCCGCAATCCAAACACAGAGTCGAAAAAACTTCGGTCTCGTCGGGAATCGAACTC
>NW_007422359.1:0-522 GCF_000475195.1 Diaphorina citri
ATTTCTGTTTTCGATTTCGGGACTTTGATCCTGTTCTTAGACTTTCCTATATCAAACCTTTTCAAAAACGTGCTTTTTATGACCACTTTTCTTTGGGTCACCATCATGTATTATTTATTCTTCAATCGACATGTTCACATTCTGGCATGCTTGTCAATTTCACTTACTGCCCTGTGTCAGCTGTCCAGTCCTCATTCCTCTTCTTCTTCTTCTCCTCCTCCACCTACAATCTTAATCCTCCTCCTCTTTTTCCTTATCCTCATTTTCCTCTTCTCCTTCACCTCCTCCTTTCATCCCATCCTCCTTTTGCTTCTCCTTCTTTTTCTTCTTCTCCTCCTCCTGCTTCTTCTCCTTGCTCTTCTTTGTCCCCTTTCTTTCTCATCCTGCATCTCCTCTTCCTCCTCCTCCTCCTCCTCCTCCACCTAGTGGTTCTTCTTACTTTCTATTTGTTTCCCCCCTTGTCCTTCTCTCTTTTTCACCATTTTTACCTCAATATTGTTTTTCCTCTTTTTTTCCCTCGGA
>NW_007422360.1:0-522 GCF_000475195.1 Diaphorina citri
TACAAAGTATACTAGTCATACTCAGTGCCTTAGCTCTTGATACCCAGTGTATACAGTTCAAAGAACTATTCAACGAACTTATCAACAAGTGCTTTGCTTGTTTGGATTTAGACACCTCCAAAACAGACCAACTTCTGAAAACTCTGTACCTGATGCATGACAACTCAATGCACCAGTGCTACTTAGTGAATAAAGTTCTTAACCCTTGCAGTGACCAGTGTAAACCCTTTGTTATTCGAATCTCATATTTATTCATGTGTAATTTACTGTTCAACAATGAGTTGGTTGTAACAAGCACCAGTTTTAGTACAAGTATTAACAACAACCAAGTAGATGAGAATGATAGCAATTCAGAAGTAACCAAGGATGATAGAGAACACCAAAGACAATTGAGATCCAAAAGAAAATTAGCGGATAGCAAGGAAAAGCTCTCAGACTTCCTGCCGTCTTCCAAAAAATTACAACTTGCGAAGGAAATCCAGCAAAATGAAAAGTTGCAAGTGAAGAAGGAAACACTTGTGT
>NW_007422361.1:0-522 GCF_000475195.1 Diaphorina citri
ACACATCCCCCGCACCTTCTACTTCTGCTTCTTCTCCAAAAAACTCGAGGCCGAAAAGGGTCCTGAAGAAGTCATAACCTGCTATTACCAGAATGTACAAAGTCTGAGAGGTAGATTTGACACTTTTAGGAATAATGTTCATCTTTGTTCTTATGACATTTTGTTTATAACAGAAACTTGGTTAAATGACAATTTTTCATGTAGTGAAATAAAACTTAACAATTATGACATTTATCGTTCTGACAGGAACTACTCTTTATCAAATACAACTCGAGGGGGTGGGGTTTTGATTGCGGTCAACAAAAGACTGAAATCCAAGTTGGTTCCAATTGAGGCACCTTCCCTGGTATTTGAACATGTTTTTGTCAATGTACTGTTACCCGACACTTCTCTTTTACTCGGTTGTACTTATATTAATCCATCTTCTGCTCTTGATATTTATAATGAACATTGTACTGTTGTTGATCAGTTGCGTGAAAAATATCCCAACTCTCACTTTATTCTTACAGGAGATTACAATTT
>NW_007422362.1:0-522 GCF_000475195.1 Diaphorina citri
AGAACAAGAAGAAGCAGAAGATATAGAAGAAGAACGAGAGGGAGAGAAGGACAAGATGAAGACGAAGAAGAAGAAAGAAGAAGAAGAAGAAGAAGAAGAAGAAAAAGAAGAAGAAAAAATAAGAAGCTTAAGGAATAGATGGAGAAGAGGAAGAAGCAGAAGAAGACCTTGCAGAAGAAGAAGACGCAGAAGGAGGAGGAGGAGGAGGAGGAGGAGGAGGAGGAGGAGGAGAAGAAAACACAGTTGAATAGCTCAAGGAATATCTATAGATGGAGAAGAAGAAGCAGATATAGATGGAAGTGAAAAGCTTAATTAAAATTAATAGGAAAAGTGTAAGTAGTGATGGAGGAGGGACGGGTGGACATGGCAATGAAAGATCATTGGATGGAAATGATAGTGTGGATGTGCGGATTGAACTAGTGGCGGCGCAGGTAAAAATATAGAATAGAATAGAATATTCCCTGTTTCTACTCTAAGAATGAGACTGAAAAGTCCCTTTACTGCCGCAGTCCCTTTACTGCC
>NW_007422363.1:0-522 GCF_000475195.1 Diaphorina citri
CCCATTTTGAAAATATTTTCTAAGTCTGGCACCTGAGAGGCATACTACGGGATGGGCATGTTATGACACGAGTCTAATGTAGCAGTTGTTCATTGCTACGACATAAAAACGGCGGTGAATCACACATCTTAAATAAAGTGGTTAGGAGGAAGAGTCCCCCTCCTCAGACGGTCGTTCTAGAACGGAAAAGATTGGTTAGAAAATTTCCACCCTCTCCGGTATTTGAATCCAGCCCCTCTAGGTTGAGCCAGTGCTCTTGACCACTCGGCCACAGAGGGGGGCTAAGTTCAGCAACGCCATACGTGGTTGGTATTATTCAAACGGGTGTTTTTCTCAAAGTAATTTTAATTTAATTTAATATACCTTATTTATACTGTCGGCTAAGACTAAAAAGTCCCATTATGCCAACAGTTTAAACAGGCTTCATTTATTTACATCAAACACAAGTACATACATAGGTTTAACATTGAAAAGGATGGAGAAAATTATAAATATAAAAAAGATATTAATGGTAATAGCCAC
>NW_007422364.1:0-522 GCF_000475195.1 Diaphorina citri
TTCCCCCCACCAAAATGAATATTTTGAAACAAATTCCAGAAAGTGGGGTAGGTAGCCAATAAAGCTTATCGATTCAAAACAAAATGCACCCAATAATCACAAATGTTGTAAGATCACAGTACTTATCATGCAAAACCTTAGCATCAAACTGGATAGGTAGAGTAAAGCAAACCATCACAACAAATGAATATTAGGAACAGGTAAAAGTGGACTGTATGGAAAGGGAATTAAAGGTAAGTAACATCAATAATAACAAAAAAAATTATTAACAATAATAGGAAAAAAAATACTGAAGGTTAGATCAGTTTAAACAAACACAAAAAAAAACAACGTATTTACAAAGATTCCAGGCAGGTGGAATCCTAGGCATCCACAGGTAGGACGAGCAACTTCCGAACTGGACGAGTGAGTTCTCCGGAACTGGTTCTCACAGAGACGATTCTTACCACTCCATCTTCAGCTGGCATCACTCGGGTGACTCTGGCAAGAGGCCACGACATGGGTGGTTGATTATCAATCGTC
>NW_007422365.1:0-522 GCF_000475195.1 Diaphorina citri
TTATTATTATTATTATTATTATTATTATTATTATTATTATTATTATTATCACTCTTTTTAAGACGTAGGAATGCTAGTAAAAAAATTACAACATTAACGGAGGGTCAAGCGGTCATGTCTAGAAATGCTGGAATGAGGGATGTTTCCACTTTTTTTTAATTCTCTTGAGGGCAGACTTTGCTTTAAAAAATCTGGTGTGAACATCACACGACTTTCTATTACATTAAGTCGGACAGTTCTAAAAGTTTCACCATTCGATTCCGCGTAAAAAAGCACATGGGATCAACTATTCACTTGCTTATTTGGTAACGGTTCACAAATAAAAGGGAAATTTGTTGACACAGGGGAGTTGACATGGGATTAACTATTCACTTGCTTATTTGGTAACGGTTCACGAATAAAAGGGAAATTTGTCGACACAGGGAAGTATCGAACCCGCAACTTAACTGTAAGTCAGAGAGTGCTAAAAGTAGCACCATTCGATTCCACGTGAAAAATTACATGGGATTAACTATTCACTTG
>NW_007422366.1:0-522 GCF_000475195.1 Diaphorina citri
TGTTTTGTTTAAAAAGTTTCTTTCGTTGTTAAATGACCTTAGATTAAAAGAGTGTAGGAGTGGGGTGACTGATTTAGAAACGCTGTTCCCCAGATAGAAATCAAACTGTGTACCATAACATTCAGATATGTTAAAGTCACCGACAACTATCAAGTTTCGGTTATTTAGCTCAGGAAAGTTCTCGAGTGATTCACAGAGGAGAGAAAGAGAATCAGGTCTGGTTGGAGGGGGGAGATAGACAAGACAGATGTAATAGGTAGAAAAAGTATGAGTAAGTTTTAGGAGCATGGATTCACACAGTGGACTTGACACCTCATACGCACTCATGCGGACAATGTTGACGCCGGAAGAAAATGCAGCCAGTAATCCACCACCTCTTTTCTTATTACTCACAGTAAGGTCCCTGTCTTTACGAAATACTGTAAAGTCAAGAGGAAAAAGTTCAGCATCTAGGACAGACTCCGTCAACCAAGATTCAGTTATTAGGATACCATCAAGAGCGCATGTTGATGTTTTAAGATA
>NW_007422367.1:0-522 GCF_000475195.1 Diaphorina citri
TATTAGGGTAGCACGCCTGCCTTGTAAGCACTAGGTCACAGGTTCGATCCACGCCCGCGGCGAACTTTATCCCAAACAGATAAGGTTCGTTCTCGGAACGGCTGGCTTTCTCGTATCCTGTCCTCCTCTCTGCGATTTCGGGACGATAAGACCTCCGTTGTCACAGTTCCCTCTATCAAATCTCTTGAGAAAAATTACAATAATATGTAAATTGAACATATGCTCATTACCGAGTGCGTGAAGCGTAAAGTCAGGCGTGAGGCGTAAACGGATTTGCGTAAAGTTAGGTGAGAGAGCGTAAAGTAAACAAAGATAAGTAGATATCTGATAGGTAGGATCTTACAGATTTACTAGTGATCACGATTTACAATCTTTTGGATCAGATGATCGAATCTAATTAGATCGAATTTACAATCTAATTAGATCGAATTTGCAATCTAATCTAATTACATTTAGATTTCAACTTTTTTATTCGGCCATTCGGGTACAAAAGTTCCAATGATGAAGTCCAGGTGTAAAATT
>NW_007422368.1:0-522 GCF_000475195.1 Diaphorina citri
CTTCACCAAGTTACATAAAGTTAGTATTAGTCACATTTCAAATTTGACGTCAATTTGAGCAGTGCTTGGAAATCTACCTGCTTTTCGGCCTTTGCGGCTGGATTACACAAGACCAGTAGACAATCCAGTCATTAGAGTAGGTATAACTTCTACAACCAGCTAACTAAGCTGCTCATTGGGTCTACCCGTTGCGTTGAACCATGAGAAAAAAAGCTGACCATTTGAAATCCAATCCTCTTTCAAGCCCCTCCTCTCTCTAGCTCGCAGTTTTCCTCACAACACACAACAACACAATAGTTTCCTCCATGTAGATTCATAGTGATTGCATAATTATCATGATATCATGACTTCATGTCTCTCATTTCCCATATTCCACACGATTCACTCTCATTCAGTTGGTCGTGATTTCATTCAATAGTCACACAGAGTCGTCAATTCTGATTCATTCCATTCAGAATATGTATTCATTGGAATATACATAAATCCCCACTTCGCACTCAGACCTAATGAATAAAACCGAGC
>NW_007422369.1:0-314 GCF_000475195.1 Diaphorina citri
TCCCGAATTGGCCGGGACAGTCCCGAATTTCAGGGGGTGTCCCGGCGTCCCGTTCAGTTTTTTATGGGGCGTTTTTCCCTCCCGAATTTCCGTTTTTGTCCCAGAAAAAATTCGGGACGCGTTTTTTAACTTTAAAATTAGGCTCTATAATCAGAATTTGTTCTTAACTTGGTTTAAATTTGTCATGCTTTCATCAGTTTGCTCTTCCCTTTGCTTTTATAAACGAGAAAATTGTCTATTAAACCGCCCTAAACGAAAAAATGAGCTGGTCCCTTGGATTCTCGTTTATCCAGGTTCGACTGTATTTTGTTTAT